>NW_027454354.1:27500-84045 GCF_040206685.1 Ascaphus truei
GGAAGAGGTGATGCCGCTGGGGAGGGGGAAGAGGTGATGCCGCTGGGGAGGGGGAAGAGGTGATGCCGCTGGGGAGGGGGAAAAGGTGATTTGGAGAGGGGAGAGAGAGGTGTGTGTGTGTGTGTGTGTGTGTGTGTGTGTGTGTGTGTGTGTGTGTGTGTGTGTGTTTTATTTATTTATTTATTTTTTTGGACCTTTGGCCCGTCACTCCGCCTCAGGCCAATGAGAGGTGTGGGGGGCGGGCCAAGGGGGTGGTGTGAGTGTGTGAGGCCAATGAGAGGTGTGCGGGGGCGGGCGGGCCAAGGGACCAATGAGATTGCCGCTAGGGACACCGGACATCCAGCAGGCAGGCATGCATGCAGGCAGGCAGGCAGGCAAACATACAGTGCTTTCACTAATATAGTATAAGATAGGACAGCACCTAGTTTAAACCTTAGATTAATTCTATTTAGCATTTTACCACACTTGTGGTATAACCCAGAGGTGCGCAAAGTGGGGGGGTGTGCCCCAAAGGGGGCGGGAGATTTTTTTGACGCGGCGCGGGCGGTTGCAGAGGCCCCGCGCACATCCCTGAGGCATTAAAATTAAATGTTGGGGTATCGCGTGAGGCCTCTGCAATGCTATTACTTACCTTGACTCTGCCGGCGTCACTCTGTCCATGGCAACGCGGTGTCAAATGACGCTGCAGGTCACGTGATGCCGCATCAAGGTTAGGTGGGGGGGGGGGGGGTGTTTAATAATAAATACTATGAATGGACCATACTGGAGACCGCATGGACAGGGGAGCAGATATTCTATATGTGTAGACAAACAGTCTATATGTCCTACCACTAGATATGACACTCCATTGGAGTGGGAGGTAAACGTATCCACTTTCTTACGATGTTTACACGTAAGGCACCGTGTTCTCCCACAGGAGAAATTACCATTTTGGGGAAGGTCCATTCATTAAACTCACCTTGTTTTCTGTTCTTAACCTGCGAGGTGCTATCATAGTTTGATACTTCTTGCTTTTTGAAATACAATTGGTATCTTAGGTGGTAGTTTATATCGAATGATAGGATCATTTAGTATAATCCCGCAGTGTTTATTAAGGATTTCTTTAATGCTGAATGCTGTATTATTTATTGGGTGATGAATATGGGAACCCCCCCCTTTCCTGACCCCCCCCCCACCGGAGTTGCGGACACAGGGCGCTCTGTCTGAGTCTCCTGAGCAGCAGCCACACCCCCCTCCGGAGGTACACGAACGGAGCAGCCCCCATTCTCTACCCCCGGCGGAGCTGCGGACATGGCTTTGTATCCTGCTGCAGCCAGGCCCCTGGTGGAGGTACAGGGCACTGAAGGGCACGCTCAGCGCTCCTCCTCCCCCTGGTAGTGGTGCGTGGGACGTGGGACTCGGCACGCTCAATCCACTCCCACCGGAGCAGGAGCAGTTAGAGGCGACAGGGCACGGTAATGTGTGCATGCGGCATATGGGAATAGCGCCAGACAGTTATGCGGCTGTTAGGATATATGCGGCGATATGTGACTTTTATATTAGCAGGGCGGGTGGGAGCATGTCAGTGTTGGGGTCGGGCTGAGCCAGAACACAGCCCGGCCTCAACTGCCAGCACTTTGACGTCACATCCGTTTTATTTTCTGTCTCCACAATGCATTTTTGTTCCATTACAAATGAGGTGCCACAAAAGAAGTTTCACCTCAAAAATAGCAGCGCAAATAAAAGTGTGTGAGAATATAAGGTAACAGAAAAAGGTAAGGATCGAATATCCAGCCGTTCCATTGTTATGCCATTGTTATGGAGCGGCTGGATATTCCATCCTTACCTTTTTCTGTTACTGTTTGAGAGGATCTGTTTCACCACCGGATGCCTAAAGGAGACTCCTCTGGCAGCTGGAAGGAGGGGGATCAAGGCGGTGTTTCATCGTGAGTAGAGAGTACTCCACACCGGGCATAGCCGGGGCTAGGGGGACTTAGCAATTGCATATCACAACTATTTGTCCCCCCTGTGTTCCCCTCTTGTTACCCCCAGTAATCCGCTAACATTCTGTTACTGCATAGCCCTTTAATCCTTATTTCCCGGTGTCAACTCCTTTTATTATATTATTTATCATTGCTATAAAGGCACTTTTGCTAGACCTCCTGGAGCTTGTACACGGGGTTTTTCTATGTGGAGAATATAAGGTATAATGATTAAAAACAGGTGGAAGTGAAGCAATAAAATGACAATGGATAATTATTTAGTATCTTCCAATGGATGAAAAAGTGGATACATTTATTAATGATAATGTGCATAAATAGTGCTAATGATATAAACAAATAACACCAAACAAAACAAACAACACATAAAACATATACAAAACCCCTGTTCAAAATTAAGGTCCAATTAGAAGAACATTCAAGATGAAACAAGAGTGAAGGAGTCCAGGCTGCTTTTCAAGATGAACCACATCCAGCGCACGCTCCATAGAATATAAAAGCTTTTAATAAAAAATGAAGGGGGTGAACAAGGGGGGACGGGACAAGCGCACTTACAAGAGTGAGCTCTAAAATCAGCATATGTGAATATAATATCACCGCCAACTGTCTGCTGCTCTGTGAAGGCTCGTCCTCCTGTGGTAAGTTCACAGCGTGAGTGGAGGGATCCAATCTGTCTGGTAACCGGAGGTGGCGTGATGCAGTCAAAGCAGTCCCAGTAGCTGCCTGCTGGAAATCCTGGGGTCTTGACACACTCACTGAGTCATCTCAGACCAAGGCTGACTCCTGCGTGATGACGTAGTGTCAAAGAGTCCTGACGCGTTTCGTCACAGTATGTGACTTTCTCAAAGGATTGTGGGTTTAATATAGCTTGAATAGACCTTGATGACTGGTTGAAAGTCGTAATAAATGTAGGTGTTTTGGAGACTGATGAATTACTGTAGATCTCAAAGAACGACTCCTACTGATAGAATGTAATCGCTTGAGTTTAGATTTAATCAATAAATCATTTCTATCAAGCAATTGAACTCTATTAAAGGACTCAGCAACATGTTTATGTTCATACCCTTCTCAATACATTTCTTACTTAAAATGTTAGATTGAGAAATAAAATCTTCATCCAGCAAGCAGTTCCTCTTTATCCGGTGAAACTGACCCACGGGTATATTTCTAATCCATTGATCTTTATGGTTGCTAGAGACATGAACAGAATTGTTGACGGACACAGGTTTAAAATGTCTTAGTAATAATATTCAGCTCAGGGTCCGTAGATAATTCTAAGTCCAAAAATATAATAGAACTCGGACTGCAAATCGTTAGCATCCAAGGACCCTAAAATGTCGCGAAAAATGACCTCCTCTCCTTCCCAAATAATAATATCATCTATGTAACAGCCACAGTACACGAGGCCCGCCCCAAGCACCGCGTTCTGCCACACAAATAGCTCTTCCCAGAATCCCATATAGAGATTTGCATAGTTTGGGCTGAACCCCGTGCCCATGGCCGTTCCATAGATCTGTAAATAAAATGTGTTGTCAAACAGAAAATAATTGTGTTTTAAAATGAAATCAATTCTAGCAAAAACACTTTTTGTATGGAGGGAAGGGAATTGTCAAAATCTAGCCAGAATGTAATAGCTTTAATCCCCCTGGAATGGTCAATGCAGGTGTAAAGGGACGATACGTCGCATGTAGCCCATAAATATGAGGGCTTCCATTTAACCACTGAGATGGAATTAACGCTGTGCATGGTGCCTCTAATATGGGATTTTAGTTTGGTGACCAAAGGTTGTAAATAATGGTCCACATATTGAGACAACCCACAATCTTTTGAGAAAGTCACATATTGTGACGAAACACGTCAGGACTCTTAGACATTGTCATCACGCAGGAGTCATCCTTCGTCTGAGCTGACTCAGTGTGTGTCCAGACCCCAGGATTTCCAGCAGACAACTACTGGGACTGCTTTGTCTGCATCATGCCACCTGATGATAGGGGAGGGGGGGGGGAAGGGAGAGTGGAGTGGGGGGGGAAGGGAGAGTGGGGGGGGAGGGAGAGGAGGTGGGGGGGAAGGGAGAGGGGGAAGTGAGAGTGGAGAGGAGGAATGGAGAGTGGAGGGGAGGAATGGAGAGTGGAGGGGAGGAAGGGAGAGTGGAGGGGGGGAAGGGAGAGTGGAGGGGGGGAAGGGAGAGTGGAGGGGGGGAAGGGAGAGTGGGGGGGAAGGGAGAGTTGAGGGGGGGAAGGGGAGAGTTGAGGGGGGGAGGGTGGAGGGGAAGGGAGAGTGGAGGGGAAGGGAGAGTGGAGGGGGGGTTCTGTCGGACGGACTTATCTAGAGTGAATGTGTGGCAGACTGGGTTCGTCTCAGGCAATTTCTGGTCAATAGCCGGCATTTAGCGGGGTGGAGAGACTGCAGCCTCCCCATCTACTGCGGGAGTGCTGTAGAAGGTAGGGGAGGAAGGGGAGTGAGTGATTTATCTCATTCCCTGTGTATAACAATGATAGCGCCTCTACCTTCTCCCGCATCCTGACCTCCGCCCTGAGCCCGCCCAAATCACACCGACGGATAACAGCCTCCCCTCCGCCGCGGGGGGCGCTCTCCTAGCCCGCCTCTTGTGACAAGAGGAATGCGGCGCTGTGCGGTCTAGGCGCTTTGATGACGTAGTTGACGCGACGCCCTCCCCCAGAAGTGGCAAAGCAGAGAGATGCCGCCGAAAGGAAAGAGCGGCGGGAAGGGAGGGAAAGGTACAGGGAGGAGGGGAGAGGGGTGCGCGCTAACGGGAGCCGCAGTGTCACATCTGGCATCCCGACCGTAAACATTGATAGTCAGGATTATAACCACCGCCCTGTGGATCACACACACACACGTATAGATTTTTTTTGTGTTTTTGACCATGTTGTCATCTTTGTGTGTGTATGCATATATGTATATATTTTTTTCTTTCCTCACAAGCAATTTAGTGCAAATGAGCGCTACCTTAAGTGTTAATTTAAAAAAACAATTATATTATAGATACAAGTGAGGTGGTCATAAAGTGAGACCAATGTCATGTGCATGAGGTATGATCGTCGAAGTGAGAGGATTAATAAAGTATATAATGTTTGTTAGTGTAAATGATTTAATACATTTTAGATAAATGTTAAAGACAACCGTAAATGGATATGAACAAATAGATATATACTGTATTGGCCTTAATATAGTGCTATGTTTTTTCCCTAAAAATGTCTTTCCGAAAACTGTACTCATATGTGCAGCCTAACGCCTTTTTAATTTTTCATGTAGAACAGCTTCAAAATTGTAGGGGTCGTATTATGTGCGAGGTCGCACTGTATTTGGGCCAATACGGTATCTATAGCCATAGAAGTCCATACATTACAACAATAAATTGGACTAACTTGATGCCCAAAATAATTGAGTCTTGGGCCGGTTCTCTGTGTAGATGAACCACAACCAGAAGAAAGAATCTAAAAAAAGAAAAATGACATGTGCGCTCCAAAGTGTAAAAAGTGATTTAATATATAATATGCAGGTATAACAAATGCTTACTCGCATGTTAAAACCCAATGAGAAAGTGCCATCTCGAGGGGTAATGGTGATGAAGTCACGTTCACAGTGATGAACTTCGTTGGGTTTTTGGTGACTTCCCACTGTCGGGACGCCTTGACGTGAGTCACTCTGCATTGTGTATCTTGAAACACCAGTGAGCATTTCCAGTGACTTACAGGGTAGGATTTTACACCCATGAGAACATTTTCAACATCCTATGCACTGTTGTTAATCTACCTGCGGCTTTGCAAAATTGGATTTCATTGTGATATTCCTCCAAAAAGATCACCCGGCCCTGGGTACACGTCTCTCCTTTCACAGGTGATTGGTAACGAGCACTTCATGTGCTTTCGCTGCACATTTATGAATTTTACGGTGTTGAGTGAGCATTTTATACCTGCATATTTTAGAGTAAATATTACCGTAATGTATTTTTACATTGTGCAGAGTGCATGCTTCTCATTTTAATAGTTTAGATCTACATATATACAGGGATAGAAAAATCCTGATCGCGCCTAAACCCTCCCACCCCGACGCCTCTGCTCGCAGTGATTAGTGACCTGATTGACAGGTCAAGTCACCGCTGCTCAGTGAGCAGAGCAGGGGGATTGAGAGCTGGTGCTAGTTGGAGGGGGCGGGGCTGAGTTTAGATGTGAGGGGGGGGAGGGGGCGGTTGCCAAGTGGTTTTTATCTGTTGTCAAATTCTGTTTCTTTATTCCGCATGAGATAGAGATTATATATATATATATATATATATATATATATATATATATATCCAAAAATTAAATAGATGATACCGTTCTGTGGCTAACGAAATGCTTTTATTTGTGCGAGCTTTCGAGATACACTGATCTCTTCTTCCGGCGATGTTACAATGAATGAAGCAAGCAAAAGCTATACTATAAACAGTGTCTATTGGAATGTTATCTGTGCTGGTCCTTCCCCCGGTGTGGATGTGTTTTATGGCTGGAGGTGTCAAAAGGTTCCTGAAAGCAAGTGGTGAAAGAGGAACCTTTTGACACCTCCAGCCATAAAACACATCCACACCGGGGGAAGGACTAGCACAGATAACATTCCAATAGACACTGTTTTTAAGTATTCCCTTTGCTTGCTTCATTCATTGTAACATAGCCGGAAGAAGAGATCAGTGTATCTCGAAAGCTCGCACAAATAAAAGCATTTCATTAGCCACAGAACGGTATCATCTATTTATTTTTTGATTATTGAAGCTCGGCTAACATGGTACTGATACCTCTACTTGTATATATGTATATATATATATATATATATATATATATATATATATACAAATACAACTGTATGCTCATCTGCATGTCTTAGGCAGGTCTGCAACCCCACCTTTCACCATTATCACCCAGCATACAGCACTTCCACTGCAGCAAGGGATTCTGGGAAATGACATGCAGATGAGCACGCAGTGCCACTTTTTGCTTCAAAAACCATTTTTAACATGGTTCCCTATAGGCTTAAGCTTGCTGCATGGTCATAGCTTTGAGCACAGCCAGGGTTAAGGTGCATACCCAGAAAACCACCCACAGACAGCTGTTTCGACCTTAATGGGTCTCATCAGTGTGGGGTTGATTAACTGGGTATGCAATGAAGATATGGGATAGGCTATACCATAATACTGAGTTAAGTTATGGTGAGTAAAAAAAGTGACAAAAACCCTCCACAGGAAAGCAAATATGCATATACAACTGTATGCTCATCTGCATGTCTTAGGCAGGTCTGCAACCTCACCTTTCACCATTATCACCCAGCATACAGCACTTCCACTGCAGCAAGGGATTCTGGGAAATGACATATATATATATATATATATATATAAAATAAAAAAATAAATAGATGATACCGTTCTGTGGCTAATGAAATGCTTTTATTTGTGCGAGCTTTCGAGATACACTGATCTCTTCTTCCGGCGATGTTATAATGAATGAAGCAAGCAAATGGAATACTTAAAAACAGTGTCTCGTGAAATGTTATCTGTGCTAGTCCTTCCCCCGGTGTGGATGAGATTTATGGCTAGAGGTGTTAAATGGTTCCTGAAAGAAAGTGATGCAAGAGTGTGTGTGTGTGTGTCGCCGGAAGAAGAGATCAGTGAATCTCGAAAGCTCGCACAAATAAAAGCATTTAGTTAGCAACAGAATGGTATCATCTATTTATTTTTTGATTATTGAAGCTCGGCTAACACGGTACTGATACCTCTACATATATATATATATATATACATATTTATATATACACATATATAGATAGGTTCCTTACCGAGTAAATCCAGGATCCCAAGATCACAAGGCAAGAAGGAGACAGCACACTCAGGAGGTACCAAAAAAGCGTGTATTCAGTAGAAAACCTGGCACATACATCCGTAAAGGGTGTGTGTGATATGTATAAGGGTGTGTATATATTATTTAATGGGGTGCACATATATATATATATATAGATGTGAGTGTGACTGACAGATGTGTGCGCTCGGGGCTCCGGCCGTGATCGTGTCTCCTCACCTGCGCGGGCCGGCTCTTTTCCCTCACTAATATCTGGTGGTAGGAGGGGGCCCCGGGTACAATCCGCCACATCCGTGCTGGGGAGACACCGCTCTGCCTTTCTGGAACCGGGCTCTGGTGAGGGGGGGAGGGGAGAGGGCTGTCTGTGCGGGTTCCCCACGGTATTGGAGGGTGGGGCGAGCACAGCTCGGGAGGAAGCTCCGACGCATACTGCGGCGAAAAATGGCGGGCAGAGTCCTCGCACGAACAGGGGAAGGGACGTCACTGAGGGGCGGCGTCAAAAGTCAACGGCCATGAGCATGTCGGGGGTCATAGTTCAATCGCCCAAGAGATGCAAAAAGCGTCCAGTGCAGAGCAATCACCGTGTAGCGTCATGGCGTCACGTCCAGTCGGGGGAAAATACCGCCGCAGCACCTCGCCAGGGGGTAAAATGCAGTCGCCAAGGGCGACCGCATTTGTCGATGACTATATAGATATAGTCCCATGCTGTGTCAACAGCGATGCATTTGCTTATATGGGCTCCATGTGCATAGATATTCCAGGCAAAAGGTGACACATTGTCACTCTGTGTGTAATATATACATTTATTTTGTATATAGGCGGTGCAGGCGGAGGGGAAGTGGCAGATGATGATAAAAAGACGAAAACCCCCAAAGGTGGAAATGCTGTCAAGGTCAGTGTGTATGTACATTTACATGTGCAAATATCTTTCACTTTACTCGTTTCATCCCAAGTATCTCATTGTGAAATTCTCCAGGAATTCTTTTTCTCGGACCTGCTTTATTTAACCCTTCAACATTGGTTTGTCTAACAGTGTGTATGTGCGCATGCACCATACACCGTGCGTAGTAGGCACACCTCCGCATGGCACCTGTCATATAAGGGCAAGTACACGGCTCGGAATAGTAAAATATAACGATACTTCACCCAAACCAAATTGGAAAAAGAAGACCCAGCGCTGCAATGATAATAAAAAAGACTAATGAAATAGCCATATGCATCCAAAGTGCGGTGCTGGGTCTTTTTCTTCCAATTTGGGTTGGGTGAAGTATCTTTATATACACATATACTCAATGGTCGTTATTGGGGACTGGAACTATGGCTGAGTGAGGTGCTGGGTTTATACATCTTTACATTATGTATTATGGATTTCGTATGTACAGCAACCCCACCCAAAAATGGTTCCTGTATAATGTTGACAGTGTATATTGATGTGTAATGAAACGCATGATACGTTAAACCTAAGGCTGCCATAATGACCGAGAGCCGGCACGCCAGGAGCCCTTCTAATGTTCAGCCAATGTTATGCTGATAACGCCCGCTTTCTAGAGGAGATCTCTACCTCCATGGAGCGGGGAACGTGATGGGAACGGAAGAGGAGACCCTTCACTTCCATGTTTTCATTATTTTGGGAAACAATTTTTTTTATCTTACCAGAACAGAAGGGATCCCTGCCGGTCTAGGTACAACAGTGCGCAAACTGGGGGGGGTCAAGATTTTTTTTAAGGGGGCGCGGGCGGTTGCAGAGGTCCCGCACTCTTCCCCAAAGCATTTATATGAAATGCCGGGGGACTGCGCGAGGCCTCTACAACCTCTACTTACTGAGATTAAGCTGGCTTCAGGACACGTGACCATGGCAACACGGCGACATTTTAACTTAATGTGATTAGTGAACGGCGCTAACACACCAAATAAGTGAATAAAGTGCAGTATACTTTAAATAAGTGAAAAAGGTGATCTCTAATAAATTTCTCAACCTTCCAGGAATATGTATAGATTCCTTTACGAGATAGCTTGTCCAGGGTAGGAAGGGAGCGACGATATCAGGGATACACCGAAAAAATAAAAAACATATAATAGTGCAATATATCAAGACCGCTTGGATAGCAGGAAAGCTTGGCTCTTTAGAAATGCCTACTTACAGCAGGTCAGATAACAAACAGCATTTTCTACACCACTGGTAGAGATGGGTCTTAATCTTCTAAACCAGGACAGGTTTTCAGCAGGGAGTATACTCAGATCCGCTCTCAGACAGGAGATAGTGTATGATGAATGTCATGCAAAACAAAGGCAGACCATGGTACAGATCGATATAAAATATGTATTGGAAAAAACAATAAAAACATAGGAATCGTACTCACAATAAGTACATTAGACATGTACACGTAACGTTTTCTTTGAGGCAAGGAGGTGCCGGACCCTTGTGGTACAACTCAGCTGCTCTTCACCACTACTCGCATCAGACCGTGTGGAAGCTGGCGTCTGACGTCACATCCGGTACGGCGGTGACGACGTCCGGTCCGGTCAAGGAGCTTTGGGGGCAGGCAGTGAGGGAACTCGGCACTTCGGGAGCCTTCAGTTCAAAGGCAGCTGCAACTGTGACTGGCTCTACGCGTTTCGTTGTCAATGACAACTTCCTCAGGAGCACAAATGAATATCCCTAGTGGGTTCTTACACAATATATATAGGGTGTACCCTTAATTAGTTCAATCAATCAATTATATACACACCGGTTCTCCGAATTTTAACGGACATAACTCAGTGGCCAAAAACGACGCAAACATGGTTTTATTTATTATATTTATAAAAAACTTAATATTCAAAAATAAAAATGTATAAAAAGATATATATAAAATAAGACAATACTTCTAAGGTCATGTATCTCATGATAAAGCGGGATAGAAAAAAGAAGAATGAAAGTGTGTATTAGTATTAGCACAGTTAAAATAATAAATACAAATACAATCTGCTAATAAAATAATTAAAAAAACTTAAATAAACAGATATCTCAGTATATAAAAGAAATCAAACAGGAACCTTATCCTATTGGAGTGGTCATAGTAAGGAGACCAATCTGAGCAAGGATGGTTATACAACAAAAGGTGCCAATTCAAAGTCAGCATTGAGACCATTGGGTATTAAGGTGTTAAGTCTGTGTATCCAATACATCTCACGCTTACTCAGATCAGTATCCCTATTACGGCCCCTCCAATGTTGCAACACGTTTTCTATGACAGTAAATTTTAAACCCTTAATATTTGAATTATGACATTTGGCGAAATGTTTAGAAACACTATGTGTCAGTATGCCTCTTCTAATATTACTTAGGTGTTCTAGAATACGTGTTCGGATTGCTCTTTTTGTTTTTCCCACGTATTGTAGTCCACACGGGCACTCTAATAGGTATATAACATACTCTGTATAGCAGTTAGTACTGTATATTGTTTAATTTTTTTTTTTTTAAATCTTTTTCCTTTATTGGTGTCATACAACGCAAAGGTACATGGTACAGAAACTGGCTAACAGGCCAACTTGTACTGTATATACGGCGCAGTACATGTACATAGCATGGGAGAGGTAAGTGACACACAATAATCCCTTTTCCGTTTTTCAGTGGTGAAAAAGAGATGGGGAGACTAAGGAAGGGTGGATAGATGGGAACGACTTTGGGTAAAGAGAGGGGAGGGGAGGGGGGGGGAGGTAGGGTATGTGGGGGGTGGGGAGGATTTTGAGGTTCGTCGGTCGGGGGGGGGGGGGTGTTGCAGGAAGGTTTATGTGGGGGTTGGTAGTCCCGTCCAGGGCTCCCAGACCGAGTAAAATTGTGGGGTTTTTTGCTTCAACATAGCCGTCAGTTTTTCCATGCCCATAATTCCGTCTATCCTAGAGATCACTGTCCTTCTGGAGGGGGCTTTAATTTTCTTCCACGCCGCCGCGACACAGCATCTCGCAGCTGTCAATATTGCCGCTGTGAGTCTGGGAGCAGGGGCAGGGAGGTCGTCGATTGGCTTTCCCAGCACGTAGGTCAACGGGTCCAGGGGTATTTCTATATCCAGGGTCTCGGTCAGGAGGCCCTGGATCCGGGACCAGAATCTTTGGATCTCCGGGCATGTCCACCAAATGTGGGGCATGTCCCCCCTTTGACCACAACCTCTCCAGCATTCGTCTGAAGTGCCTGGGTAGATCTGGCTCAGTCTACTCGGGGTCAGATACCAGTGGAATAATATTTTATAGATGTTTTCTTTTGTGACGGAACAAATTGATGTTTTGGTGGCTGCCTCCCAGATATCCTCCCAGTCCTCAAGGTCCAAGTTAGTGTTTAGGTCTTCGTTCCATTTCTGCATATACAGGTGATTGGGGGGGGGCTGGGATGCCTCGAGCGTTTTATATATCTCTGATATGAGGCCCTTTTGGTATTCGCCTTTGAGGCAGAGAGTCTCGAATCTGGAGCGCGGCGGAAACCTAAGGGTAGGGGACTGGGTTCTTAGGAAGTGTCGAATCTGTAGGTATTGGAATATGGGTAAATCGGGGGACGAAAATTTAGCTCTTAATTCCGGGAGGGGCAGGGCCTCGTCTTTTTCCAGCAAATCCGCAACCACTCTGATGTTTAAGCCTTGAAATTGGCTGAATTGGGATCGGGCGCATCCGGGTGGGAAGTCCGGGTTCCCGAATAAGGGGGTCAATTGAGAGGGGGTTGAAGCTAGGCCATATTTCCCTTTGGTTTTTAACCATGTCGACCACGTGCATCTCATAGCTCCGAGGCTAAGTCTCAACGGTTTCTTGTTTTTGTGGGTTGGGGACCATAATAGGGTTGGGAGGGGGTTCGGGGACGCGTGGTGTGTCTCTATCTCCAACCAGCAATTGGAGGTGGGGGGGCTGTTCCATACTACCGCCTGCCTCAATTGGGCTGATTGGTAGTATCGGAGTATGTCTGGTGCTCCTAAACCTCCTCTCGTCCTCGAGGCCAAGAGTACTGATCGTGGGACCCTAGCTTTCCGTTGTTGCCAAATGAACCTTAGGATATGGGCCTGGATATTCCTCAGTTCTGCTAGTGGGACAGGAACGGGGAGGGTCTGAAAGAAATAGAGCAAACGGGGTAGGATGTTCATTTTGGTGGATACTATTCTTCCGAACCAGGAGATTTGATGGGTTAGCCAGGTCTCTAGATCTTTTAAGATCTGGCGGAAGAGGGGGGGGTAGTTAATTTGGTATAGTGAGTTATATGAGCTTGCTATTTTAATTCCGAGGTATTTGATATGGGAACTATTCCATTTATATTTAAATTTCTGTTGTAGGGCTGACCATACGGGGTTCGGTAGGGAGATGCTTAGCGCCTCCGACTTGTCGGTGTTGACTTTGTAGTCTGACAGTTGGCCAAATTCATTGAGGAGTTTTTCTAGGTTAGGGAGGGAGGTGAGGGGGTCTGACATGGTGAGGATTATGTCATCGGCGAACAGGGATATTTTGTATTCCCTGTTTCCGATTGGGATACCTTTAATAGTGGGTTCAGTTCTGATTCGGGCGGCCAGGGGCTCTATGGATAGGGCGAAGAGTAAAGGGGAGAGGGGGCAGCCTTGTCTGGTGCCGTTTTGTATTTTTATTGGGTTGGAGCGGCCTCCTGGGAGTTTTAGTAGGGCTGTCGGATTAGTATAGAGGGCACGGACGCCAGCAAGAAATGGTCCGGAGAAGCCGAATTGGCTCATCGTTTGGTCGAGGTAGGACCATCTGATGCGATCAAAGGCCTTCTCCGCGTCGAGGCTCAGTATCAGGGCCTGGGATTGTTTGAGGTGCACGTGGTCTATAATATCAATAATTTTGCGGGTGTTGTCAGAGGCCTGTCTTCCTGACACAAATCCCACCTGGTCTATATGAATTAGTCTTGGGAGAATAGGATTCAGCCTGTTTGCGAGAATTTTGCTGAAAAGTTTGAGGTCGGAGTTTAGCAGGGATATTGGGCGGTAGCTGCCGCATTGAAGTGGGTCTCTGCCCTCTTTATGTATAATAGCCAGATTGGCTGCTGACATAGTATCTGGGATCTGTTGATCCTGCATAAAGGAGTTGTACATTTCTAGGAGATGAGGGGACAGGGGGCCTACAAATTTTTTATAATAACCGTTGGAAAATCCGTCGGGTCCAGGTGTTTTAGCTATTTTAAGTGAGGATATTGCTTTTTTTAGTTCCTCTAGGGTTATTTTCTTATTTAAGAACTCGAGTTCTTCTTGTGTGAGAGATGGGAGGTTGCATTTGGTTAGGTAGTCGGAGGTATTTTTGGCGATATCCTCTGGTAGGATAGTAGGGTGAAGGTTGTAGAGATCTGTGTAGAACTCTGCAAACTCATTTGCGATTTCTTTCTCGTTATAAGAGATTAGACCGCTTTTAGTCTTGATCTTTGTGATCTGGGTCTTTGCCTTCAAGCCTCTTAATTTGGAGGCCAGAAGTTTGTCCGCTTTGTTGCCCCTATCGTAAAACCGCTGTTTGGTCCATTTCAGGGCTCTCTCTACCTCGTCAAGTTGAAGCAATTTTAGGTCGGATCTCGCTTTCTCGAGTGCTCTGAACACCTTTTTTGATAGGGATAGCTTGTGTGAGCGCTCTAGCGCTAGGATTTTATCAGTAAGTTCTTTCTGGGCTTTCTGTTTAAGTTTTTTCTTGTAGGAGGCTATTGATATGAGTTCCCCTCTGATGGTGGCTTTGTGGGCCTCCCATAGGGTTGCTGCTGAGGGCACTGAGCCTTTGTTTATTTGGAAGAAGGTGAGCAGTTTTTGCTTAATTGTTTTGACTACTTGTGAGTCGTTGAGTTTCCAATTATATGTTAATGACTTGACGAAAGGCAGAGAGAGGGTGAGTGCGATAGGGGCATGGTCGGACCACGTTATTGGGCCTATTTCGGAGTGGGAGGATGCCTGGAGTACATTATTGGTGCCTAGAAAATAGTCGATCCTCGAGTAAGACTGATGGGGGGTTGAGTAGAAGGAGTAGTCTCGCTGACCCACGTGCTGGGCCCGCCAGATGTCTGTCAGAGAGTACTCTCTGAGGATATCTTGGAATTTTTGGGCTTTTGTCTGTAGTTGGGTGGAGTATGGGGCAGTAGTTTGGCCTGATCTATCCTGGTCTGGTCTAAGTACCATATTTACGGTTGGTCGAGGGTGCTAAGAAGGTTCTGGAGGAATTGGGTTTGGTTGGCGTTTGGGGCGTAGATATTAAGGATGGCTATGGGGGAGCCTGAGAGCGTGCCTTGAAGTAGTTTATACCGTCCCTCAGGGTCTTTGGTTATCAGCGTCGGGGCAAATGGTATGTTGTTTTTAATCAGGATGGCCACCCCTCTTTTCTTACTGGGGGAGGAGGCAAAGAACGCTTGGGGGTACGTATGTTTAAATGTGTTTGGCGGGTCTGTGTTGTTATAATGGGTTTCTTGGATACAGATTATATCCCCTTTAGTTTTTTTAAATTCTTGGAGGGCTAGTTTGCGTTTGCGGACCGAGTTAAGGCCTTTGACATTCAAGGAAATCATTTTGATCGACGCCATTAGTGGGGGGGGGGGGTCTTGGGGGCAAGCCCCTGTCCCTGAGTTATTCCCATGTCAGGGTTGATTTGAGCGTCGGGGTGAGTATATGGGGGGTAGTTCCTGGTTTTCCCGCGGGGGGTGTTGGGGGAGGGCCGACGGGGGGAGGGTGGGGTGGGGGGGGAGAGGGGGAGGGGGGGGAGGACACAGGAGGACAAGAAAGAGAGTGGGCTGTCTTGGAGCCCGAAAAAGGTTCCTCTTGACATTCTGGTGCCAAGGGGATGGGGTGCAAAAAGACCCCTGGGAGAACTTTCGGGGCGTCACTCACGGACCGTAGCCAGTAAGAAGGGTCCAGCGCCCCCACCCCATTGCTAATGGGGGGGGGGGGTCCTAAGTAAGGAGGGACACCTCGGGCTTATGGAGGCCTTACTCTTCTTTGGTTTGTTCCATAGCTAATCTTTTACATCCTTAGCAAACAATGTTTTCTTCCTTTGTGCTAAGTTCTTATTTGGGTGCTCTTTGTGGTTTCCGGGAGGGGGGGGAAGAGGGGGGGATGAGGGGGGGGGAGGTGGAGGGGGGGAGGGGAAGGAGGAGGGGGGGGAGGGGGGAGGGGGGGGGAGAGAGGGGGGGGGGGACATCTGGTGTTTATATTTTGCGCTGGTAGGTCAACGTTACTCTTTAGTGGGGGTACGATCTCAGGTTGATTCCCACATTAACATTGTAATTGTGCCTTGATATGCAGTAAGCAAAAGTGGGAATACTTGAAATATCTCGGGTTTGAGGGGGGGGGGGGCATCTGGGGATAGGGGGGGGGAGGGGGGGGGGTAGAGGGCAGGGGTACACGGGGTGGGGGAGGGGGAGTGAGGAAGAATTGGGGAGAGGGGGGGGGGAGGGTGGGAGCATGTAGTATACACATATTTAGCAGCTAGATTAAGCATTGCTCTCGGGGGGAGTCCTCATCCCAGGCCGAGGTCTCCCTTGTACGTTGCTGATATCAGCTGCTCATTGGATATGCGTTCAAACAATGGTATGTAGCAGTGTAGGTTGGAATGACATAAGACATTTCTCCTCTGGGGGGGGGGGGGGGAGGGGGGGAGCATATAGTATACACATTATTAGCAGCGAGTTTAAACCTTGCTCTCGAGGGGGGGTCCCAATCCCAGGCCGAGGTTTCCCTTGTACGTTGCTATTATCAACTGCTCATTAGATACACATTCAAACATTGGTATATAGCAATACAGGTTGGTTCGACATAAAACATTTCTCCTCGGGGGGGGGGGGGAGGGGGAAGGATAGGTGGGGGGGGGGGGCGCCCTGGGGCAGGGGGGGGGGAGCATACAGTATTCGTGTACTTAACAGGGAATTTAAACAATGCACTCGGGGGGAATCTCATTCCTAGGCCGAGGAATCCCTTACATAATGTCGTTTTCATCTAGTCAATCAGTAGTTGTTCATATATTGGCATATATCTATACAAGCTGGTTAAACATAGTACAGGTCTTCGTTTGTGGGGGGGAGGGGGCAGGTGAGGGGGGGGGGAGAAATGTCCGCGGCGGGGAGGGGGGCGGGAGGATCACTTGGGGGTTTTTCTAACATGGTATTTAGTCTGGATAGTGAGGGGGGGGGTAGAAGGGGAGGGGGGAGAGGGGACATATTATGTATGGCCTTTTCTAGTGTTTGGGGTTTGCCCCTAAGGGGGGCTTAGTTTTGAGTCGGGGCGTTGTTAGGAGGTGTATAGTTATAACTTGCTGAGGTTTTTTATAGTATGTCAACTGCTGTGAGGAGAGCTATAGTGTCTAGTACTACTCCGGTCCAGTTCAGGGGGGGTGGAGGGGTGAGGGGGAGGGGGGGAGGAGTGGGGGAGGGGGGGGGTGTATATATGGGGTGGAGAGGGGAGGGGGTGGAGGGGGGACGGGGAGGTTCAAAATGGGACCGTACAATTGTGGGTTCAGTTGGGAGCCATATAATTCTGGGGGAGAGCTTCAGTAAAGGTGCTCAATTGAGTCAAGACCTTGTAGATATACATCCTCGTTTTGACGGGGAGAGGGGGGGGGTGGGTCGGGGGGGTCGCGGTAGACTGGGGAAGTGGGGTTTCCCTTGGGAGATATCAGGGTACAACACTTATCATAGGGAGGGAAGAAGAGAGAGGGGGGGGGGAGATTTCTGTTCATACAACCTGCCACTTATGGGAGGGGAGGGGGGGGGAGGATGCCTCCGGGAGCGAATCGCGGGGTGCAGTGTCCATAGATGGAGTCTCTGGTTCTGCTGACTTGGTACACGGACACTTTTGGGTTGGGGGTCCGGTGCACCTCTTGTCCATCGGGAGCGCCGACCGGGCGTGCTTGTGGAGGTGTGCAGTAGCCGGACCGCGTCTCTGGTGCCTGGATCTCCGCAAATGCAGCTCCGGAACACGTGAGTGACGCGAGAGGGCCGCGTCCTGTGAGGATCAGCGCGGATGCCGTTTCCTCCCGCTGCTGTCCGAGACGCCACGGGTGGAGCCTCGGTTCCCCTCGGTCTCAGGGGGGGGCGGATAAGGTAAGTGGACATTTAACGTATGGGGGGGCGGGGAGGGGGAGGCTAGGGAGGGGGGAAGGGGGGTAGGGGTGGGTTATGGGGAGATAATGGCGGGGGGGAGGGAAGAGTGGGGGAGGAAAGGGGGGAGAAGAGGAGGGGGGGGTGGTGAGGAGTGAAAGAGGGGGGGGGCTGGGGGGGTCGGGAAGGGGGAGATAGTTTCGTGGGGTGGAATCTAGGGGACCTCGGGGCCAGAGGGGTGTTTTGTTCATTGAGGGTTCTTGTATTGGGAGTTTGCTGATGTCTTTAGGGCCTCTGGGTCTGTGTGGGATGACTGTGGGGGCCTCTTGTGGTTTTCTTGGGTCTCGCAGTTGGCTGGATCCTCAGGGTTCACCGGAGACGCTGACTCGCTAGTCTCTCCGATGTTCGGGGGGCTTCTTGGGGGGTCATCTCCGGCGTCTCCTCAGTGCTGGGGCGGCTGCTCTTCTGCGGTGGGAGAGGGATCCCTAGCGCTTTCAGGAAGTCCTTAGCGCCTTCAGGGGTTAGTACTGTGTGGTGGCGGCCATTACGGAGCACCACTAGTTTGAAGGGGAATCCCCATCGATACTTTACCCCCTGGTCCCTGAGATAGGAGGTGAGTGGGCGCAGCGCATTTCTTTTATTTATTGTTATTTGGGAAAGGTCGTTGTAGAGTTGGATTTGTACCCCATCCATGGTCACAGTCCTCAGTTCTCTGGCCGCTGTCATGATGCGGTCTTTAGCAGAGTATGCGTGCATTCTCAGCACCACATCTCTGTGACGGTTTGGGTCCGATGATTTCTGGGCCAGGGCTCTGTGGTCACGGTCTGTGTGCAGGTCGTGATCTGATAGATCAGGGACGAGCTGCAGAAAGAGTCTGCGGAGGTATGGTTGGAGTTCTTCGTGGGTGATAGTTTCAGGGATATTTTTGAGGCGGATGTTCTGCCTCCGTTCCCTGTTCTCCATATCCTCTAGTTTGTCTTGTATTTGTCGGATCGCATCTCCGCATCTCAGAACCTCTTCGTGGGTCTCAGCCTGCTCGTTTGAGACTCCCTCCATCTTTACTTCCAGATCTTCCGTCCGCTCCGTCAGTGCTTCCACTTCTGCTCGGATGGTTTGGAGGGCCTTTTCTGTGTCCTCCTGAACTCCCCTCCTTATTTTAATAATTAAAGCATCAAAAAAATCTTTATTTAAGACGGGGGGATCCGAATCAGTCGGGCTCTGTCGGCCGCTACGCACCTCGTGCTCCGGTTCTTCTCCGGCGCCATCTTGCTCCTCGGGGCTGATCTCAGCTAGGCGTTGCGCCGGAGAGAAGAACTTGGTGACGGGGCATTGGTTCTTTCTCTGCGGCTTCCCTGCCATCTCTCCGGTGTTTGTTCTCGGTGTGGGGGCGATTTTCGGGGAGTTTGAGGTGTGGGATAAGCTTATTCTATTGTTTGTATTGGTGAGGGCGCCGGGAGCTCTTCCACTAGCAGACCATCGGCTGTGACGTCACCGGAAGTCTCCGTATATTGTTTAATTTGAAAATTTTCTTTACTCTTATTACACACAAAATTCTTTTTATCTGTTTGTTTGTGTTCGCATGCCTTGCATGTTGAACAACCAAAAAAAACCACAATGGGGGCCTCATTTGCCGCGCATGCGCACTACGCAGATCATCACGCCGACAAGCGTGTGAAGCAGAGACGCAGCGCAGCCTCTGAATACAGCCCCAGCGCGCGGGGCTTGTTCCTGAAGACTGAGATTACCCCCCTCTTCATCCCATTTGTTGCCCTACCAATAGAAGTGACGATCGTGATCTGGACCATTAAAGTTTTTATATATGTAAGTGCATATTATTATCTTTATTTGTTGTCAATACACATCATATCTCAATCTTGGTGCGCTTTTGTGTTTTTTCTTTTTTCCTGGGACTTGGTATCGATGTTTTGAAACAAACCTTTATTTTTTATATTTATTTTTTTCATAGCGCTGGGAGCAACAATGTTTTTTAAATTTGGGGCTTTTTTAAAGATTATTTTAGGATGTTCTGGAAGAGAGCTATGTAGAATTGGGTCTCGTTTTAAAACATGCCAGTGCTTTCGAATGATTTTTGTAATATTATTAGATTCTTTATTAAAAGTAGTCAGAAAAGCTGTGTCGAATTGATTTTTGTTATTTTTTATTAGTGTTGCATCTTTGGGTTCCAAGAGATCTTCTCTATTTAATGTTTTAGCTTTATTAAATGCTATATCTAGAACATCTTGCTTGTAATTTTTTTGAATAAAACGTGACTCAAGTGTTTTACACTGTTCCTTAAAGACTGTTTCTTCTGTACAATTTCTCCGCATTCTTCTATATTGGCTGTAGGGCACATTATCCATCCACTGATGGTGATGGCAACTAGAACGTAGGATGTAGTTGTTGCTATCTACATTTTTGAAATAAGATTTTGTTTTGAGATGCCCCTCTTCAACATATATATGGAGATAATTTGGAATACATTGGGGACATATATGTAATTGGCTGCTGTCCCATATGATGTGTTTAGCTCATTGATTCTGGCGGGATTGCACCTTTAATACAGAGACAACCCCAATGATAACCAGTGTTATTCCTCCCTATGATACAGATCCTGTTCCTTGTCATCCCCAGGACAGGATGGCCAGTACTGCAAGAAGCCTCATGTCATCACGCAGAAGGTACGTCTGCAATGTGACTGCAAGGGGAGGGAGTCATTGTCAGAAGTAGATTGTACGCTCTTTGGGTTAGAGTTTTTCTGCAGGCCCCCAGGATTATAATCTCGAAGTAGATTGTACACTAATTTTATTAAAGTATTATAGATTTTTCCTGTCCTACAGTAGTCTTTGGGATGACAACTCAGTAGATTGTAAGTTCTTGGGCTCAGAGTATTATAGCTTCCCCCTGTACTCCTGCAGGCCCAGGATTCCTTGCACAAGTCCCTATTCCCCTCACATCACAGGAACAGGGCATGTAGTACTGCAGGAAGCCGAGCCTCATATAGGACCAGGTGAGTGTCCGGAGAGGGAGGTCATTCACTTTTGGACTTATCCTTCCTGTCCTATCTGAAAACCCACCAGCATCCCGTGGGGTCAACTCATGTAGTGATTTTATTGTAGGAATGAATCGAATGATATCGGGCCCCCCTAGGTGCACTGTGATTCACCCTTCACCACTTGGGTGCAAGTCATTCCAGTAGCACATTAGGCTAGTATTTTACAGCCGTGCTATTCCAAGAGCAGCTTGGGGAATGCTAAAGTTTAGGAGCTTAATTGTAGCCCTCTTTTCTGGGCGCTTCCTCACTCCAGACTTAGACACACATATAGCCACACACTTTAAAGCCACACACTCTAATTCTATGTTCACTGCTAGAATATACCGTAGCTATATATTTTGAGTGTGTATACAGACAATATTGCGTCTCTGTTGTTCAACTCAAAATCCTCCTATCTCCTACCTAACTTTGTTATTCATGGCTGTCCAGGTTTATTTATTTATTAAATGTTTCACCAGGAAGTAATACAGGGAGAGTTACCTCTCGTTTTCAAGCTTGTCCCTGGCACAGAGTGAGTGCAGCTGTGAAAGGGATCTAGTGTGATTTCTTTCAGTTAGGCCTCGGCCATGTTCCCTGCTGGCGTGCTGAGGCGCGCTGAGGCGCAGGGAAAGCGGGTGCTGTCCCTGGCCTTGCGGTTGCTTACCGCACGCACTGTCAGCAGCCGTCAGGGGGCGGGCCGGGGGCGGGCGCGTCACTGGCCGGGGGCGGGCCAGTGACGTCACGGAGCTGGTTCGCCCTCATTGGGCGAACCGCTCACGTGACTGGCCTGTCGCGCCGGCAAGCGGGGGAATTTAAAATTCCCCTAAGACCTGCGCTTCCGCAAGTGCGCGGAAGCGCAGGTGAGCCCCTACTAAAGCCGCTCTAATTGTGGCTGCAGGGGCTCAGTGCTGAGCGGGAGCGCGTGTCAGCACGCTTCCGCCAGCAAGCGCTAAACATGGCCAAGGCCTTACACTCTGTGCGCTACAAATACATAGTCACATTAACTTAGCGGGGTCATTAAGATTGATCTGTGGGTGTTCATCGTAATGTTAACCTGCATCACCTACAGTTTCAGCAGAATTTCTCGCTTTGCGCATATCCCTCTCATCTTACGTGATCTGTACCGGCTTCCACTGATCAACCGGGTTCGCTTCATGTTGGCCTTTAAAACCTTGCAAGGTCAGGGCATGCCCATCTGCTGTCTCTTTTGAAGTTGCGGAGGGATACTGGGTCTTCCCACGTTCTCAGGGGGTTTTGCCTCTCTGTGCCAAGGGTACTGCACCCTATGCTGGGTGGGCGAGGCTTCATGTCTGCAGCTTCAGAGGTCTGGAACTCTGGTGTATATCTACTTTACCACTGTTTGGGGCTCAGTGTAAGACTTAGCTCTTCCTTCTCGCTTTTCCTGTCTAACGTAACAATTGTACAGTATATCGTTTTAATTTGTTTAACTGTAAATTATTGCGATGCCCCCTTAAGTATAGGTGTGTGTTTACTCAAAAATAAGTGATGATCATGAATTTGGCTGCTCTCTAATGTAAACCTACATCACCCCATCTCTTCCCACTCGTCTGTTTCGCCCCCAGCCGACTCTGCTACCCTTCTCCGTCACCCTTCTCCGTCACCCTTCTCCTCTGCTGCAGTCGCCACACAAAATCGAGCTCTCTTCGCCAACATTCATTTATTTATAATATATTTTATCTGAAAGTTCGCTGTGGGGCTGCATATGGCTATTTATGACCAGTCATTATTGCAACATCAGCCATCTAGATAGTAACCTATATTTCTGGCCCCTCTACATCTTGGTGCATATTCACCCTGGCCAATGATACAGGACTTGTACCTATTCATGCGAGAGATATACTCATAGTTTGGCCTTTGCTGCCTCCTAATTAACGTGTGTCTATATCCATGTTACACCGGAAACCTATGTATGCTGGTCTCTTCTCTTTTGATTTTGGTGCCTCCCGGCGGTATTTGAGCTACAGTATAAGGGAAGCTCTGGATCACTCCCCTGACAGTTTACTATACTCCTTTATATACTTACCATATTTGACAGTGCCCTCCAAACATTGTTTACCTTTGGTTGTCCGTGACGACGTCTATTCCGCCGGACACCTTTCTATTGGCTGCCTTCTCTAGCTCCACCCATGCTACAGGGTATATCTGATACACGGAAGCAGCTATACGTGACTCCTCCCCCCAGAAGCGTGACTCGTCACGCGAAACGTGCGTTGGGGCGTAGTGACATCATGCCAGTGACGCTCACGAGCGAGAAAGAGATTGGAAGTTTAGAGCCACTGGGAGACACTGCTGTATTGGGGCTGTGTTTATACTGTATATACCTTCCATGGTTTTTGAGCCTTTCAGTGCATTCTAATGCTCTGTATATTTACCAGCATATACTACTGACTGTGCATATATCTGTTTGGGGGTACCTGTATGGATCAATCACTCCTACACCATAGATACTCCATCTGGCACCTAAACAGATAATTATATGGACATTATTGTTCCCAGCCGCTGCATACACCTTGCCTAATGCCGATGGTCTCCCGTGGCTGCATACAGCAATCGGCTTTCTAGGGGTATTTATATTGAGGCCCTCCGGCTCCTACCCTGCATTTTCCCGACCAGCCTTCTTATTGATTGACATTTTGTTATCAATGTATATAATTATCACGCTTTTTGGCGTTCTCGTTTACTATTAAAATGTTATTATTTTTGTTTTTAACAATTAGAACGTACAGTTCCGCTCACCCTTTTATGCATATGGCGTAGGGGTGTGCAAAGTGGGGCCGGAGGATTTTCAGGGGTGTGTGGTGGCTACAGAGGTCCCGCGCTCTCCCCCAAAGCATTTAAATCAAATGCCGAGGGGACTGCGCGATGCCCCTGCAGCTTCTCCTTACCTGATCTTCGGCGACACGTAGCCATGGTAACCGGCGTCAAATGATGCCGCGGGGTCACGTGACTTCACATGACACCATGATGTTATTTGACGCCGGAGCCGAGAAGGAGGGGGGGTGCGAGCCGGGAGGTAAGCACTCGGGGGGGCTACTTTTCTGGGGATATTTGTATGTCATTACCCTATATTTGACTCCCCTTCAATTTTGACTCGACTCCAATCTAAATATTTTGGTAATTGGTTTGTAATTATAGAGATATTTGTAGCAGAATCCCATGTATGTTCTTTTTACCTTTTTAGATACCGTTTTGTGTAATAAAAGATATGACAGATCAGAGGGGCTTCCTGTTTGCACTCGTGTTTTGGCAGAAGTGTATATGTGACCCTATAAACCTTCTTCACACCCGGCTTGGCAGCGTGACACTAGTGCAGCGTCCTGGGTAAGAATCACTGAGCTGTTAGCAATAGATACAACGGATAGAAAAGACACTACACATAGGTTTGATTAAAGAGAGTATTTTATTTAAATAATTAATCTCTTTGCTGGGAGGGGCCTGCAGCACATTGCAGAGCGATATAGTAACACGCAGAGCAATGCATTGCAGGCCCCTCCGGCAGCAAAGGGGTGAAGACCAATGCAGGGAGTATAAAGATCTCACTGATAATTCATGCACAAAGGGCAGTTTGTTGCTGTGATCCAGAGGAAGGCGAAACATAACCCCTGCTGTGCAATGGGGGAAAAAAATTCCTTCCTGACCCCATTAAATGGCGATCGGATGGTCCCTGGATCACTGCGCAGTGAGATCAGATGGAGCAGCACAGATCAGCGTTGTTATACACAGGGCACACTCAGTATATAGAGATGCGGGTGATGGGGCCCTTGTGCCCCTGTGTATAACTCACCTGCTCCCCAATTCCCCTGCATATCTATCCCATTCACCCCTTTTCCTCCCGCACACCTCGCAGGGCCGGCCGTCCATTAGGCGGTCGCCTAGCGCGCTAAGGTCCTAGGGGCGCATTAATAATCATTATTATTTTTTCCTCTTATTATTTTATTTATTTATCTTTTTTAAATTATTTTTCTTTTTTTTGTCCAGTATTTTGGCGCCCTTTCATTTTGCGTCGCGCTGGGGTGCGGTCGCACCCCCTGCAGGCCCGATAGCTACGCCTCTGTTTATTATTTTATTTATCTTATTATTTTTTTATACATCTAGGGCCATAACTGAAACTCCCAGCTGGTGCGCATAAAACCAGCGCATTGCCCGTACTTCTTCTTCTCTCTCACGTGCCTGCCTGTCCCGCAGCCTTTGTGCTCTTATCTCCCTCCTGCGGTCAAACCATCTTCTCAGGGTCCCTAGAATACCCCTAATTCTCTGCACTGGCCCCTCTGCTACCTGCTTCTGGAATCTTCTCCCCAGCCTGAGACAGGGGAAGCACCACATCCCTCTACATCTGGCTTCCACCTCATCACCCCACGTGTCGTGCGACTCGTCATCCGTCTCGACGTTTGCCTCGTCGTCCGCCTCGTAGCCCGCCTCGTCGTCTGGTGGCACAAAGCGCAACACCTTCGTGCATGTCCTGATCTGCAGGAGACATGAAGTGTTTGTAACCAGGGACAGTGATACTCTGTATCGCAAGAGCTCCTGTGCCACTTATACCCCATCTCCAATACCCCGTTATACCCACCTCCCCAGGCCCATTACCCCATTATACCCACCTCCCCAGGCCCAGTACCCATTGTATACCCCTCCGCAGAACTCCGTTATATGCCCCTCCCCAGGATCCTTTACACACACCCTCCCCAGACGCAGTACGCCCTACGGTGGAGGTGTAATGTCACATGGGTAGTGGAAGGTTTCCCAGAGAAGGTGTCCATGGGTCACAGCTGTTTCATCATCTTGGACGAGAAGTCTCCCTACTCTCTGCCTTTCCTTTCTCTCTCCTGTCAGTCTCTCTCCCTTTAATCTTATCTCTTTTATTTATCTCTGTCTCTCCTTATTTTTGTTTCTATGTATTTCTCTCCCCCCCCCCCATTTAATAGGGGCACAAACCTCAGATTTGGGGAACGCTCCCATCGCATGAGACCCGAGGAAACAGGGACCCACTAACCTTCATTAAAACATCTCCAGCAGATTCTGTATTATTACACTGTAAAGTGTTGCAGACTTTTCCATAAATAGTACAACAGCTAATAGCACCGTGTGTGCGGCAGATTCACAACTATGCCATTCCCATTTACCCGTGAAGTGCGTTTTTTATCTTCTTCCTCCTCGCTGTCAAACTCCTCCCATGCCTATGATACAGAGGATAGTAATGTGATCACATGTATTCCTCACTCCCATACATGTCCTGGTGCTGTATGGGGGGATCGATGGTTAAGCCAATTGTCCACAGCATTCAAACAGTAACAATCTTCACAACCCAACGTTGCTTCGCAATGTTAGCAACGCTTCAGAGTAATAGACTCATTCAAGGCCCATTCCCCGACAGGGGGAGATAGCCGGGGGATAGCCGGGACAGGTATCTGTGAGGGGCCTGGCCGGCACTGCAAGTTGGGCCTGACCTCTATCCTGGCCGGCTGCCAATCCTCTCGTGGCCGGGTCCCGGATCTCCCTCAGCTGCAGGCCTCTTCTTTCTGTCCCACACCGAGCTTCCAATGCCAGCGCACCTCTCTGATGTTAGCGTGCCGGTAGTAAGCTAAGCCCAGTCTCCGGCGTGCGCGCCAGCGTTAAAAGCACATGGGACAGAGAGACCTGCAGCTGAGGGGAGAGCCGGGGCCCGGCCGCGAGAAGTCCTGCAGCCGGGCCTGGCCACAAGGTAAGTCTGGCTTTTTTTAAAGTATTGGGGGTGGTGTTATATGCATTGTTTTTTTTTTAAATATATATTGGGAGCTTTTTAATATGCATTGGGCTATTTTTTATATGCATTGTTTTTTTTTATGCATTATGTTTTTTTATATGTATTGTTTTTTATATGCACTGGGGTTTGTTTATATGCATTGTTTTTTTTTTAATATGTTTTTTTTATAAGCATTGTTTTTTTTGTACACCGAGAGGGTGCGTGTGTAGTGAGAATGAGAGGGAGCATATGTCTGTATGTGTGTATAAAACCGTTAGTGTGTGTTTCTGAGTGAGTTTGTGTTACTGTCTGACAGTTACTGTGTTTGTAAAGCATAATGAGAAGTATGATTGTGTGTGTGTGTATGTATACATGTATATATATCTTGTAGTGTGTGTCTGTGCTTGTACAAGAGTATCAATCTGTGCGTATTTTAGTGGGAGTGTGTGAATATGACTGACTGTGCGTTTCTATTTTAGGAGTAGGAACCTGTTGTTACTCCGTTCCTGCAGTTTTTTAGGAGCAGGAACGTGTGTGTGTATATATAGGACCGAAACGCTGTGCCGCTATCTCTCTCTCTCTTGCTCTATTACACACATCCCTACCTCAACACACACACACCTACCTCAACACACACACACACATATACACACACACATCTACCAACACACCTTTTGTAGGACTCTAGCACTGTAGCAGTGAAAGTCTTAGCAAACACATGGAGATACAGCGAGACATAAAGAGACACAAGATACACTCAAAGGGAACATGAAAAGTGACAGATCTACTATAACAAGTGACAGACATGCGCAGAGTTAATAAGAAAAGAGACAGTCGGATACACACAGAGAAGTGATGATATAGATAACCTGTATCAGTGACAGACTTCAGGACAAGTTACAATAAAAGCCAGACACACTCCGGGTAACAACGTTTTATTTAAATACCTGGAATCTTGACCCCTCCGCCTTCAGTGTGGGAAAGGCTGAGGCTTTGGGATCTAAGGCTAAGGCCCGGTAACTCTGCTGCAACGCGCGCCCGCGAGATTGGCGGCGCGTGCAGCTGATTCCCTGGTCTGCAGCTCACTGCAGAAAGAGAGACCGGGGTGGGGGCGTGGCGGGGGAGTGACGGGGGCCGGCCATGACGTCACCCGGCAGATTCGCCCTCATTGGCTGAACCACGGGGGGCGTGCCTTATCACTCGTCGCGAGTCCTGCTCTCAATTCTATTGAGAGCAGGAGCAGCTCTCGCCCCGGCGCTGCAGCCCCCCTCGCAGCGGTCCCTGCGCCATTGAGGGGAGGGCTCTCGTCCGTGCAGCGTCCGCTACAGCGGACGCTGTAGTAGGCAACGGGGTCAAGGCCTAAATGTGTGCGGTTCTCTGTGCCTGGGGAGACCCCTACATTTTCTCTTTGTCTGGAGAGACCACTAAATGTTCTCCCTGCCTGGGGAGACCACGAATTGTTCTCTGTGTCTGGGGAGACCCCTAAATGTTCTCTCTGTGTCTAGGGAGAACCCCAAAATTTTCTCTCTGTGTTTGGGGAGACCCCTAAATGTTCTCCCTGTGTCTGGGGAGACCCCTAAATGTTCTCCCTGTGTCTGGGGAGACCCCTATATGTTCTCCCTGTGTCTGGGGAGACCCCTAAATGTTTTCTGTGCCAGGGGAGACCCTGAAATGTTCTCTGTGTCTGGGGAGACCCCTACATTTTCTCTCTACGTCTGGAGAGACCCATAAATGTTCTCTCTTTGCCTGGGGAGACCAGGAATTGTTCTCTGTGTCTGGGGAGACCCCTAAATATTCTCTCTGTGTCTAGGGAGACCCCTAAATGTTCTCTCTTATTTTTGGGGAGACGCCTAAATGTTCCCTGTGTCTGGAGATACCCCTAAATGTTCTCCCTGTGTCTGGGGAGACCCCTAAATGTTCTCCCTGTGTCTGAGGAGACCCCTAAATGTTTTCTGCGTCAGGGGAGACCCCTAATAAATATTCCCTAGTGTAGCTTGCTTCAAAATAACCCAGAAAAGTAGCCTTGAGCCCTCGGTGACCGGGCGCTATGACCAGAGGGACTAGGCTCTCTCTTACCTGTGAGTGTGGACTACGTCCCCCATGGCCTCCCCCCCCCCCCTCGCCCCCTCTGGCAGTGATGGGGACACGGCCGGGAGAAGGGCCAGGGAGGTTAGAATTAGACAGAGGCGCGGGGTCAGGCTACGCCCTGCCATGAGAGTGCCCCCACCCTGCCCTTTATTGTGAATACTGGTAAATATGTCGGTTGTACGTGTTTAAAATAAAAAAAAGAATAAATAAACAATGAAAATGAATAACAGAAATAAAATAAAAGGTGGCTGGGAGTGGCGAGTGGGCGCGGCTCATTTACACGTGCGTTCCTGGGGCCCATTCTCGCCAGATGGCCGGGGTGGGGCCCGGCTAGGGGGGAGTTACGGCCATTGGTTCGGGTACCTTTGGCTTTACCCAATGAGCGAGCACTCTGGCAGGGGGTGGCACTTATTAGGTTAATTGAAGTTTTAATAAAAAGCCGCGGCCTCACACCGCCAGACCTCGTTTTTGTGGTTATTTATGTATTGGTTATGGTGGGGTTTGGGACGCCAAGTGTAGAAGGGAAGGGGGGGGGGGGAGGGGGAGTCTCACAGTCTCCGAGGTCATGTTTTTATTTATAAAATATTTTACCAGGAAAAAATACATTGAGTTACCTCTGGTTTTCAAGCATGTCCTGGGGGAGTTATCACAGAGACACAGATGCGTCGCTGAGTTTGGGTTAGTAACTCCCTTAACCTCTCAGCAGTTGGCACTTAACGCGTTAAAAACAAGCGTTGCTATTTCTCTGCATGAAGTTGCAGGTAACTGGAAGAGTTACACAGTGACGCCTATTTCATCACTCACCTTCACCCGATCCGGTCTTTTTTTCGGTTTTTTTCTCGGTCTTATGTCCGAGTCTTCGCTTAACCATTCTTCGTCTAACCATTTTTCGCCTTCACTCTGTATGCAGGACAATGCTTTAAGACAGGGTTGCACAACCCTTTTCCCCTGTTCCCCCCTGTTCCCCCCTCCCCACCTTGTCTCCGACGTTCTGATGTAACCACATCATGTGACGCAACGTTGCTGTCGCCAGAAGCCACAAGAGACAAGGAAAGGGAACTTACAGAGGCCTTGCGCGCGATCGCCGGCATTTAATTTAAATGCTGTGGGAAGAGCGAGGGGCCTCTGTAGGCGCCAAGCCCCTCCTCCCCAAGAAAATGTCGCGCCCCTCGGTTTGCACACTCCTGCTTTAAGAGATATTCTGGGGCCCTCCAACTCCTCCATCGGACCCTTTCTCATACTGACTGGCCTTGCAGTGCTCAGTATTACCTGCTATGATGCCTCTCAAAATACCATGCTAACTCATTCTGAACATACATGTGTCCTTTCTACATGTTACTCAGCTTGGGCCACAGAAGAATAATGCGTGGTGCTAAGAACTGTATACGGCTATAATGATAATGTTATGAAGATAATGAATCCTATATGAAGGCTGGGATATATTCTTGATTGTAGGGGGGTACTGGGTGTGGTATCCTAGTTGGTAAACCACCATAGATGGCACTCATTGTCCAGGATCCCAAAGGCTAATGATTACCCCAATAAATAGTACCCTAATCCTTTTGTGGAATAATGATATGACCAGGTAGCAAGCAAGAAAACTCACGAGTCTGCTGCAGCGTCCACGTTGATCATGCCTTGATAAAGTGCTCTGTGTAGCACGAAACATGTTGGTAGGGTAATGCCTTGCCCTTTCTCCTTCCATGACTATTACATTTTTTATGGATAACGCACTTCCCTCCTAATTTCTTGTTCGGATGATTCCGGTTGTGCTCTGCCATTGTTCTCTCTTATCTGTACAGTATGGGCCACAGACAGCTTTCCCGGGGCCCAGGACTAGTTTCCACCGGGGACCCTCACCCATGGGTCGGCAACCTTGCGAGAACCCCCCTCCCCCCAACCTGTTTTCTCTTGCACTGCCATAGACTACAACATTTCGGCCTGCTGGTCTTTCTCAGGTAAAGTGGCTAAACCCACTAAAGCTAGTAAACAAACGCCAGCAGTCGAAACGTTGTAGTCTGTGGCACAATAAATTATCTTTTTTGATTCAAATCCGTGGGCCCTTTTCCATCAATCATATTGTATACATTGGACAAAATGCCGGTCTTCCCTGGGACTAAAGAGCACCGTTAAAAGTATGCAGCAAATCCCCATCATTTCTGCGTTCTCTTACTCTGCCCCATTCTCACACACCACCTTGCTCTCTCACCCCCCTCTTACACTCCCCGTCACCCTTTCGTTCCCCAAAGGTTGTCCTTTAATTAGATCTTACCTCAGGTGTCGCCATCTCCCTTGGAAATGTTCTGTCTTTAAGCTGTGTGGCGCCTCTTGATCCGAACTTTCTTAGCTGACCCCTTTAGGTTTCGGCTCCGAGGGTCTAAAAAATAAGGGACTCCGAAAAGGTGTTAAATATATGCACGGGTCCTAATGGGGCACTGAGGGGGAGACTTAAATACTAGTAAATATAATCTACTGTGCTAACAAATATAATCTATTAAACAACTAAATATAATCTATCAAACTACTAAATATAATCTATCAAACTATGAAATATAATCTATTAAACTAAGTAAATATCTATTAAACTAAATAAATATAATCTATTAAACTAAATAAATATAATCTATTAAACTAAATAAATATCTATTAAACTAAATAAATATCTATTAAACTAAATAAATATAATCTATTTAAAAACAATACAATAAAAAGCTGGAGAAATGATACGTCAACCAAGCCACAGATGTGATGCCAATGAGCGTTGAACTCCTTGTAGATCCACCGTCAGCTGGTTGTGGCAGAAAGTGGTGACATGCAGTAGAACAGAGTGGTTGAGCTGTAACCACGGCAGTCAGGTCAGAAATAAACACAATATTTTTTGAAATTTAGAATGAGAATGTTCAGTATGTCACATTCTGGGCTCAGACTCTGAGCCCTGTCAGATGTTAGCAGCTTGTGATAATAGAAGATATCCATATACTGGGATGTGATAAGAGACATGGGGGCCAATGCAGTAACTTGCGAGAAGGCAGAATTTGCCTGTTTTATTGCGAGATTGGCATGTAGTATGCTGTTGATGCCGGTATGTGTGCGAGTTAACTGAAAAACGGCATATGCAATTGTTGCCGGAAATCAAGCGCCGGCGGGGTGGCGAGAATGGCTATTTCGCCATATTAAGCAGCACTCTGAATTCAGTAGATGCCGAGTGAGATCTCGGGGGTGCGCGGGAGAAACTCCTTGCGAGAAAAGCGCCAAAAAGCTGCGGCAATACAAGAAGGCATCAACAAGCAGGCGAGAGCCGAACATTTCAGCTGCTAGTGACGTTGTTGTGTCATTGTACTGTTGCTGCTGGCAGCGCAGCTTCAATTGTATTACATGTCATTTAGAACCTGTTACATGTGTTGTTTATAATAAAATACATTATTAATGTTAGCCAAAGGTGTCTGTCTTGTGAATGACAAGAAGCAGGTATGTTCCTAAAACTATCTATTGAGGGACAGCGCTGTGAAAGCCTTGCTAATGTCACTAGCAGCAAGAAACACACTGCTGTGAGTAACAGAATGCGTCAAACTATCATGAGGTGATTTTTTCATGTTCAAAAGTTGCCGCCAAATTCTCCTTCAATACAGATACATGACGTCATCCCCCTCTTGCTGCATGCACGCGCTACAGTACACACAGCAACTCACTGAAATGTTAGCTTTGCAACAGAGTCCAACACACAGACACAAATGTACATGAAATGTCACAAGACACATGCACACATGTATCACCTCTTCACGTGTCAAAGAACAGAAGACACAACTGTAGCACTGCACCAGGTATGTTTCTAAAAGTATCTAATTAGGGACAGCAGTAAAAGGTTTGCTAATCTCAGTAACAGCAAGACAGTCACTACCGTGAGTAACTGAATGCTTTAAGCAAGAAGGAGGTTTTTTTTATTTATGTGCAGAGGTTGACGCCACATTCAAGTGAAATACGGATACATGCAGTCATCCGCCACTGACTGCAGGAACGCGGAGCGCTGCGCCTTGTACTCGCAACATGTGCAACTCACCAATTTCCCTCACAATCGCCATTTACTGCATTTAGCGGCAAATTCCCGGCAAACACAGGAGATGTAAGCGTGCTGCCGACACACACATATCGCAAATTGCTGCATAGGCCCCATGGTCTTTTAATACTGTGTCTCATAACCTGCTTTATATGAAGTATCATTTTACACTAATTAATAGAGATGCTACATTTTGAAAAATAGCGCTTCTTGCGACATTGTTCATTTTCTATACAAATGATCAATTAAAACGTTGAATAAAATTTTATAAAATTTTATATGTGTGTAATATATATATACACACATAGTATGATATATATAAATATATATATGTATATGTATATATATATATATATATATATATATATATATATATATATATATATATATATATATATATATATATATATATATATATATAGGCAATACGATACCGTTTGGAAACGAAATCAGCAGGCAGCACTCCAGAATTGAACGAACAAGTGTATTGAAAAAATAAAATAAACACAAAACCAACGTTTCGGTCCACGAATGGGACCTTTGTCAAGGTGGTGCACCACTGGAGTGCTGCCTGCTGATTTCGTTTCCAAACGGTATCGTATTGCTTATTCTTCATTATAGGATCTGCACCCACACCAGTGACTATTATTACGGAGTGCTTTTTGTTCTTTTTCTATGATATATATATATATATATATGGGGGGTGGGAGATTTTTTTGACGGGACGCGGGCGGTTGCAGAGGCCCCGCGCACGTCCCTGAGGCATTAAAATTAAATGTTGGGATATCGCGTGAGGCCTCTGCAATGCTATTACTTACCTTGACTCTGCCGGCGTCACTCTGTCCATGGCAATGCGGTGTCAAATGACGCTGCAGGTCACGTGATGCCGCATCAAGGTAAGGTGGGGGGAGGGTGTTTAATAATAAACACTATGAATGGACCATACTGGAGACCGCATGGACAGGGGAGCAGATATTCTATATGTGCAGACAAACAGTCTATATGTCCTACCACTGGATATGACACTCCATTGGAGTGGGAGGTAACCGTATCCCCTTTCTTACGATGTTTACACGTAAGGCACCGTGTTCTCCCACAGGGGGAATTACCATTTGGGGAAGGTCCATTCATTAAACTCCCCTTGTTTTCTGTTCTTAACCTGCGAGGTGCTTTCATAGTTTGATACTTCCCGCTTTTTGAAATACAATTGGTATCTTAGGTGGTAGTTTATATCGAATGATAGGATCATGTAGTATAATCCCGCAGTGTTTATTAAGGATTTCTTTCATGCTGAATGCTGTATTATTTATTGGGTGATGAATATGGGAACACCTGTAGTTGTTGTTGATAATATAACTTTCCGCTCACCTGTTTTTTAGTCTCATATTTCTTTCTTGATTTTTCCAAAAGAGTTTTTCGCTCCGTCCGTTTTGCTGCTCTAATGCCCTTTGAATGATTTTGATATCATAACCTCTCTCTACAAATCTGCTTACCAGGGTTTGTTCCTGTATATACACACACGTGTGTATACAGTATATATTTACACAAGAAAAAAATCATGTGTGCGCTGTGCACGCGCATTTTAAGTGAAACTTCTTTGTCTTTTGTCACAGAAATTGTATTTGTGATGGTGATGTTTTTAATTAAAAATCAAAACACAATTTCAGTTCCAACACAAAGAAGTTTGACCACGTGTTTTAGCTATTTGCACGTCTATATTTATAGTAACTGAATTCCTTGTGTCTGTATGTATCAGTCAGCGTGTGTCAGTCAGTGTGTGTGTGCGTGTCTCTCTGAGTGTGGAGTACATGTCCTTCTATGTGTCGTGTTCTGCCCCCCCCCCCCACCCCTCTCTCTCCTGACTCCCCCTACCCCGGCAGAGCTGCGGACACGGGGGACTCTGTCTGAGTCTCCTCCCTCATCCCCCAACCCGCCCCCACCGGTGGAACTGCGTGTTATGTATCCTGCTGCAGCCAGCCCCCCGGCGGAGGTAAGGGGACACGGGGGAGGAGAGTGCTCGGCAGCTCACTGGGGGGGATAGGAACATAACTCGGGGGGCGATGTTCGGCGCGTCACTGGGGTGTGTGTGTGTCAGTCAGTGTATGTGTGTGTGTCAGTCAGTGTATGTGTGTGTGTCAGTCAGTGTATGTGTGTGTGTCTGTGTCAGTCAGTGTATGATGTGTATGTCTCTCTGTCTGGTGTCCTGCCCCCCCTTTCCTGACCCCCCCACCGGAGCTGCGGACACAGGGGGCTCTGTCTGAGTTTCCTGAGCAGCAGCCCCACCCCCCTCCGGAGGTACACGAACGGAGCAGCCCCCATTCTCTACCCCCGGCGGAGCTGCGGACATGGCTGTGTGTCCTGCTGCAGCCAGGCCCCTGGTGGAGGTACAGGGCACTGAATGGCACGCTCAGCGCTCCTCCTCCCCCTGGCAGTGGTGCGTGGGACGTGGGACGCGGCACGCTCAACCCACTCCCTCCGTTACCGGAGCAGTTAGAGGCGACAGGGCACGGTAATGTGTGCGTGCGGCATATGGGAATAGCGCCAGACAGTTATGCGGCTGTTAGGAGCGGCGGCGATATGTAACTTTTATATTAGCAGGGCGGGTGGGAGCATGTCAGTGTTGGGGTCGGGCTGAGCCAGAACACAGCCCGGCCTCAACTGCCAGCACTTACACGTCACATCCGTTTCATTTTCTGTCTCCACAATGCATTTTTGTCCCATTACAAATGAGGTGCCACAAAAGAAGTTTCACCTCAAAAATAGCAGCGCAAATAAAGGTGTGTGAGAATATAAGGTAACAGAAAAAGGTAAGGATCTAATATCCAGCCGTTCCATTGTTATGCCATTGTTATGGAGCGGCTGGATATTCGATCCTTACCTTTTTCTGTTACTGTTTTAGAGGATCTGTTTCACCACCGGATGCCTAAAGGAGACGCCTCTGGCAGCTGGAAGGAGGGGGATCAAGGCGGTGTTTCATTGTGAGTAGAGGGTACTCCACACCGGGCATAGCCGGGGCTAGGGGGACTTAGTGATTGCATATCACAACTATTTGTCCCCACTGTGTTCCCCTCTTGTTACCCCCAGTAATCCGCTAACATTCTGTTACTGCATAGCCCTTTAATCCTTATTTCCCGGTGTCAACTCCTTTTATTATATTATTTATCATTGCTATAAAGGCACTTTTGCTAGACCTCCTGGAGCTTGTACACGGTTTTTTTCTATGTGGAGAATATAAGGTATAATGATTAAAAACAGGTGGAAGTGAAGCAATAAAATGACAATGGATAATTATTTAGTATCATCCAATGGATGAAAAAGTGGATACATTTATTAATGATAATGTGCATAAATAGTGCTAATGATATAAACAAATAACACCAAACAAAACAAACAACACATAAAACATATACAAAACCCCTGTTCAAAATTAAGGTCCAATTAGAAGAACATTCAAGATGAAACAAGAGGAAGGAGTCCAGGCTGCTTTTCAAGATGAACCACATCCAGCGCACGCTCCATAGAATATAAAAGCTTTTAATAAAAAATGAAGGGGGTAAACAAGGGGGGACGAGACAAGCGCACTTACAAGAGTGAGCTATAAAATCAGCATATGTGAATATAATATCACCGCCAACTGTCTGCTGCTCTGTGAAGGCTCGTCCTCCTGTGGTAAGTTCACAGCGTGAGCGGAGGGATCCAATCTGTCTGGTAACCGGAGGTGGCGTGATGCAGACAAAGCAGTCCCAGTAGCTGCCTGCTGGAAATCCTGGGGTCTTGACACACTCACTGAGTCATCTCAGACCAAGGCTGACTCCTGCGTGATGACGTAGTGTCAAAGAGTCCTGACGCGTTTTGTCACAGTATATGACTTTCTCAAAGGATTGTGGGTTTAATATAGCTTGAATAGACCTTGATGACTGGTTGAAAGTCGTAATAAATGTAGGTGTTTTGGAGACTGATGAATTACTGTAGATCTCAAAGAACGACTCCTACTGATAGAATGTAATCGCTTGAGTTTAGATTTAATCAATAAATCATTTCTATCAAGCAATTGAACTCTATTAAAGGACTCAGCAACATGTTTATGTTCATACCCTTCTCAATAAATTTCTTACTTAAAATGTTAGATTGAGAAATAAAATCTTCATCCAGCAAGCAGTTCCTCTTTATCCGGTGAAACTGACCCACGGGTATATTTCTAATCCATTGATCTTTATGGTTGCTAGAGACATGAACAGAATTGTTGACGGACACAGGTTTAAAATGTTTTATTAATAATATTCAGCTCAGTGTCCGTAGATAATTCTAAGTCCAAAAATATAATAGAACTCGGACTGCAAATCGTTAGCATCCAAGGACCCTAAAATGTCACGAAAAATGACCTCCTCTCCTTCCCAAATAATAATATCATCTATGTAACAGCCACAGTACACGAGGCCCGCCCCAAGCACCGCGTTCTGCCACACAAATAGCTCTTCCCAGAATCCCATATAGAGATTTGCATAGTTTGGGCTGAACCCCGTGCCCATGGCCGTTCCATAGATCTGTAAATAACATGTGTTGTCAAACAGAAAATAATTGTGTTTTAAAATGAAATCAATTCTAGCAAAAACACTTTTTGTATGGAGGTAAGGGAATTGTCAAAATCTAGCCAGAATGTAATAGCTTTAATCCCCCTGGAATGGTCAATGCAGGTGTAAAGGGACGATACGTCGCATGTAGCCCATAAATATGAGGGCTTCCATTTAACCACTGAGATGGAATCGACGCGGTGCATGGTGTCTCTAATATGGCATTTTAGTTTGGTGACCAAAGGTTGTAAATAATGGTCCACATATTGAGACAACCCACAATCTTTTGAGAAAGTCACATATTGTGACGAAACACGTCAGGACTCTTAGACATTGTCATCACGCAGGAGTCATCCTTCGTCTGAGCTGACTCAGTGTGTGTCCAGACCCCAGGATTTCCAGCAGACAGCTACTGGGACTGCTTTGTCTGCATCATGCCACCTGATGAGAGTGGGGGGGGAGGGATAGTGGAGTGGGGGGGGAGGGATAGTGGAGTGGGGGGTGAGAGTGGAGTGACGGGGGAGAGTGGAGGGGGAGGAAGGGAGAGTGGAGGGGGGAGGAAGGGAGAGTGGAGGGGGGGGGGAAGGGAGAGTGGAGGGGGGAGGAAGAGTGAAGGGGGGGGAAGGGAGAGTGAAGGGGGGGGATGGGAGAGTGGAGGGGGCGGGAAGGGAGAGTGGAGGGGGGGGAAGGGAGAGTGGAGGGGAAGGGAGAGTGGAGGGGGGGAAGGGAAAGTGGGGGGGAAGGGAGAGTTGAGGTGGGGAGAGTGGAGGGGAAGGGAGAGTGGAGGGGGGGTGCTGTCGGACGGACTTATCTAGAGTGAATGTGTGGCAGACTGGGTTCGTCTCAGGCAATTTCTGGTCAATAGCCGGCATTTAGCGGGGTGAAGAGACTGCAGCCTCCCCATCTACTGCGGGAGTGCTGTAGAAGGTAGGGGAGGAAGTGGAGTGAGTGATTTATCTAATTCCCTGTGTTTAACTGATAGCGCCTCTACCTTCTCCCACATCCTGACCTCCGCCCTGAGCCTGCAGAAATCACACAGATGGATAACAGCCCCCCCCCCGCCCGGGGGGCGCTCTCCTAGCCCGCCTCTTCTGCCTCCTTGTGACAAGAGGAATGCGGCGCTGTGCGGTCTAGGCGCTTTGATGACGTAGTTGACGCGACGCCCTCCCCCAGAAGTGGCAAAGCAAAGAGATGCCGCCGAAAGGAAAGAGCGGCGGGAAGGGAGGGAAAGGTACAGGGAGGAGGGGAGAGGGGTGCGCGCTAACGGGAGCCGCAGTGTCACATCTGGCATCCCGACCGTAAACATTGATAGTCAGGATTGTAACCACCGCCCTGTGGATCACACACACACACCTATAGATTGTTTTGTGTTTTTGACCATGTTGTCATCTTTGTGTGTGTATGCATATATGTATATATTTTTTTCTTTTTTTTTTCTCCTCACGAGCAATATAGTGCAAAAGAGCGCTACCTTAAGTGTTAATTTAAAAACATATATATTATAGATAGAAGTGAAGTGGTCATAAAGTGAGACCGAATGTCAGGTGCATGAGGTATGATCGTCGAAGCGAGAGGATTAATAAAGTGTGTAATGTTTGTTAGTGTTAATGATTTAATAAATTATATAAATGTTAAAGACAACCGTAAATGGATATGAACAAATAGATATATACTGTATTGGCCTGAATATAGTGCTATGTTTAGGGGTATCAAAAATGTAAAATATATTTATTGTCAATCAGACATAACAAACAAGGAGGTAAAAACCCTCCAACGCGTTTCACACAACAAGGTGCTTTATCAAGGAGTAAGGTACAATACATTGGGGGACCCATTTATACCATATATCACATGTATAATGAATTAGTTGAATTTCGCGCCAAAAACGCATATGTATGACGTCATAAATGCACCCATGTTTACCTCTTTGAAAATACATGTCTGAGGGCATTGCCGTCCCTCGCCAGTCACGCCCCCTAGTGACGTCACTACCAATCCACTTCCTAGCACGGCCAGCTGGAGAGACAGGCACACCTCCTCTTAGAGTAGGGCTAGCTACTTCAAGGAGACATATCGCCAACTTGGAGATGTTACCACCTACTCTGGGCTACCAGGTGATCCCTCGGACTCCTTTCTTGGAGCCTTTCTAGACTTGATCGAACTACACTGGCGACACACTTTATTCGAGCTCGGCTAGTCCCACGAATTCGGGTATACCCGGGTGTATTGAGGTTTGTGACTGTTTTCTGCCCGAGTGCATTGAGTTATTTTCCGGCAGGGATTGAAGCATTTTATTCCCGCTGGCTGCAATACTGCACAGTACATATATATATATACTGCATTACAATTCATGAATTTATGCCATCTGGTAGACACGCGAAGCATTGCAGCCTATTAAATCCTAATCATTATCATTTAACAGATCAGCCGCCCGTCAGCCAGGCATGAACCCAGGCTGGGAAGGCAAATGCAACGGGGCTTGTCAGAGGTGAGGAGCGGCGCATTCCAGGTATCTGCCAGGTACATACCGGGTATTTGCTCGAATAAAGTGTGTCGGTGCAGTAGGTAAAACAATTAAAGTTTTGAGTCAAAAAGAGATTAAATATTTGGTGAATCCATGTCCGGTGATCCCTGCATTCCACCATCTCCCAAAAAACATAATACCACCGGCCTCCACCGAGAGACTTGAAATGGACAGATCTCACAGAGCCCTGAGACCAAGAGATTGTGAAGGGAGAGGACCCAGAGATATTATAACTAGGCTGCACTATTTTTCAGTAAAGGAGGAGATTCTCCACAAAACTAGAAATCTCAATACAATCAGATTCCAGGAAACAGATCTTCACTGATATCGCCCCAATAACGCTGGCTAAACGTCATTGATTAAGGGAAATAACAAGCCTTTTGAGAAGCCAAGGGATCAGGTACAGATGGGGTTCCCGTTCCGCCTTCAGACCTCACACAAGGGAAGAGAGGCCATAACGGCTCTTCCACGGTGCGAAGAGTGGAACAGAGTATCGGCAAATACCAAGAAAGGACAGAAAGAAAGTAGACCCCCTCTGAGGGCAAGGTAAGTACTAGGAAGATCTCAATATCTGGGATAAAACAACATGGCAGATAATGTAATTGCCCTCTCTGGGGAAGAAGAGACAATTAGCAGCAAACAGACAAACTGGGGATCCTGGGAGAGGAAACAACAACCACAGAGTCTCCCTGATACAGCGAGACTCCGTAACACTATTGTTTAGAAGGGAATAGATATGGAGATAATTTGGGATACATTTTGGGACGTATATGTAATTGGCTGCTGTCCCATAGGATGTGTTTAGCTCATTGATTCTGGCGGGATTGCACCTATAATACAGAGACGACCCCAATGATAACCAGTGTTATTCCTCCATATGATACAGATCCTGTTCCTTGTCATCCCCAGGACAGGACGGCCAGTACTGCAGGAAGCCTCATGTCGTCACACAGAAGGTACGCCTGCAATGTGACTGCAAGGGGAGGGAGTCATTGTCAGAAGAGATTGTACGCTCTTTGGGTTAGAGTTTTTCTGCAGGCCCCCAGGATTATAATCTCAAAGTAGATTGTACACTAATTTTATTAAAGTATTATAGATTTTTCCTGTCCTTCAGTAGTCTTTGGGATGACAACTCAGTAGATTTTAAGTTCTTGGGCTCAGAGTATTATGGCTTCCCCCTGTACTCCTGCAGGCCCAGGATTCCTTGCACAAGTCCCTATTCCCCTCACACCACTGGAACAGGGCAGGTAGTACTGCAGGAAGCTGAGCCTCATATAGGACCAGGTGAGTATCCGGAGAGGGAGGTCATTCACTTTTGGACTTATCCTTCCTGTCCTATCTGAAAACCCACCAGCATCCCGTGGGGTCAACTCATGTAGTGATTTTATTGTAGGAATGAATCGAATGATATCGGGCCCCCCTAGGTGCACTGTGATTCACCCTTCACCACTTGGGTGCAAGTCATTCCAGTAGCACATTAGGCTAGTATTTTACAGCCGTGCTATTCCAAGAGCAGCTTGGGGAATGCTAAAGTTTAGCAGCTTAATTGTAGCCCTCTTTTCTGGGCGCTTCCACACTCCAGACTTAGGCCGAGTCCATAGAAGGACAGACCGCGCTGAGCCGTGCGGACGCTCCGCGCTGAGCCCCTGCATCCTCAATGAGGATGCCTTGAGAGGGGGCTTATGCGAGCGTCTGCAGGCGTGCGGAGGTGCTGGGTTTTTCAGCCGACAGCGAAGCTGTTTTTCAGTGCTCTGTCGGCTGAAAACATCCAATCAGCGCGGAGCAGCGTCAACGTCACAGCGCCGTGACGTTGACATCGGTGCGTCGCGGGCGATTGGCCCTGCAACGTCACTGCCCCGTCTCCCCCGCCTCCGATAGCGCCCGCTGGCTCGCCTGCATGGGCATTAAATCGCGCAGATTTCAGCAGGCGAGCCCAGCGTCAGCGCGGCTCTGAACTCCTCACCCCTCTATAGCCCCAGCCTAAGACACACATATAGCCACACACTTTAAAGCCACACACTCTAATTCTATGTTCACTATTTAGGTGCTAGAATATACAGTAGCTACATATTGTGTGTGTATACAGACAATATTGCGTCTGTGTTGTTCAACTCAAAATCCTCCTATCTCCTACCTAACGTTGTCATTCATGGCTGTCCAGGTTTATTTATTTATAAAATGTTTTACCAGGAAGTAACAGGACTCTCACCCGCCGCAAAAAGATACCTTTATGCGCCTATACTTGATGTACACATTGTGAGTACATTTCTTATGTTTTTTACTTTATAAACCTGTGCCAATTGGTCTACACTATGGTCTTCCTTTGATATTATTTTTGCATGACTTCAACTATGAACAAGAATGCATCCAATCCTGCTTTCCTGATCAATGCTGATTCTCCATTATCCTGCTAAACGCTGACTCTTCACTTACTTCTTGTAAGTAAAAGATTCATACGAACCAAGATTTTAATAAGACATCTTTGTGTGAATTTATTACACTATATTTGGGTTTTTCTTTTTGGGGTGTTCCTGAATATCGCTCCCTTCACTATTTGGATATCTACTGCTGCTTGTGAGGGAATTTATACAATTTCCCTGTGAAGGTTGAGAAAAGCTTTTGGGACATCTTACATATTCTGTGTGTATTTTTGGGTGTTTTCACTATACTGTGTTCTAGCGCCCTCTGAATCACTTGGGTTAATTTACCAGGAAGTAATACATTGAGAGTTACCTCTCGTTTTCAAGCGGACACAGAGTGAGTGCAGCTGTGAAAGGGATCTATTGTGATTTCTTTCAGTTACACTCTATGCGCTACAGATACATAGTCACATAAGTCGCCGGGTCATTAAGATTGATCTGTGGGTGTTCATCGTAATGTAAACCTGCATCACCTACAGTTTCAGCAGAATTTCTCGCTTTGCGCATATCACTCTCATCTTACGTGATCTGTACCGGCTTCCACTGATCAACCGGGTTCGCTTCATGTTGGTCTTTAAAACTTTGCAAGGTCAGGTCATGCCCATCTGCTGTCTCTTTTGAAGTCGCGGAGGGATACTGGGTCTTCCCACGTTCTCAGGGGGTTCCGTCATCTGTGCCAAGGGCACTGCACCCTATGCTGGTTGGGGGAGGCTTCATGTCTGCAGCTTCAGAGGTCTGGAACTCTGGTGTATATCTACTTTACCACTGTTTGGGGCTCAGTGTAAGACTTACCTCTTCCTTCTCGCTTTTCCTGTCTAACGTAACAATTGTACAGTATATCGTTTTAATTTGTTTAACTGTAAATTATTGCGATGCCCCCTTAAGTATAGGTGTGTGTTTACTCAAAAATAAGTGATGATCATGAATTTGGCTGCTCTCTGTAATGTAAACCTACATCACCCCATCTCTACCCACTAGTCTGTTTCGCCCCCAGCCGACTCTGCTACCCTTCTCCGTCACCCTTCTCCTCTGCTGCAGTCGCCGCACAAAATCGAGCTCTCTTCACCAACATTAATTTATTTATAATATATTTTATCTGAAAGTTCGCTGTTGGGCTGCATATGGCTATTTATGACCAGTCATTATTGCAACATCAGCCATCTAGGTAGCAACCTATATTTCTGTCCCCTCTACATCTTGGTGCATATTCATCCTGGCCAACGATACAGGACATGTACCTATTCATGCGAGAGATATATTCATAGTTTGGCCTTTGCTGCCTCCTAATTAACGTGTGTCTATATCCATGTTACACAGGAAACCTATGTATGCTGGTCTCTTCTCTTTTGATTTTGGTGCCTCCCGGCGGTATTTGAGCTACAGTATAAGGGAAGCTCTGGATCACTCCCCTGACAGTTTACTATACTCCTTTATATACTTACCATATTTGACAGTGCCCTCCAAACATTGTTTACCTTTGGTTGTCCGTGACGACGTCTATTCCGCCGGACACCTTTCTATTGGCTGCCTTCTCTAGCTCCACCCATGCTACAGGGTATATCTGATACACGGAAGCAGCTATACGTGACTCCTCCCCCCAGAAGCGTGACTCGTCACGCGAAACGTGCGTTGGGGCGTAGTGACATCATGCCAGTGACGCTCACGAGCGAGAAAGAGATTGGAAGTTTAGAGCCACTGGGAGACACGGTTGTATTGGGGCTGTGTTTATACTGTATATACCTTCCATGGTTTTTGTGCATTTCAGTGCATTCTAATGCTCTGTATATTTACCAGCATATACTACTGACTGTGCATATATCTGTTTGGGGGTACCTGTATGGATCAATCACTCCTACACCATAGATACTCCATCTGGCACCTAAACAGATAATTATATGAACATTATTGTTCCCAGCCGCTGCATACACCTTGCCTAATGCCGATGGTCTCCCGTGGCTGCATACAGCAATCGGCTTTCTAGGGGTATTTATATTGAGGCCCTCCGGCTCCTACCCTGCATTTTCCCGACCAGCCTTCTTATTGATTGACATTTTGTTATCAATGTATATAATTATCACGCTTTTCGGCGTTCTCGTTTACTATTAAAATGTTATTATTTTTGTTTTTAACAATTAGAACGTACAGTTCCGCTCACCCTTTTATGCATATGGCGTAGGGGTGTGCAAAGTGGGGCCGGAGGATTTTCAGGGGTGTGTGGTGGCTACAGAGGTCCCGCGCTCTCCCCCAAAGCATTTAAATGAAATGCCGAGGGGACTGCGCGATGCCCCTGCAGCTTCTCCTTACCTGATCTTCGGCGACACATTACCATGTTAACCGCGTCAAATGATGCCGCGGGGTCACGTGACGGCAACGTGACTTCACATGACACCATGACTTTATTTGACGCCGGAGCCGAGGAGGAGGGGGGTGCGAGCCGGGAGGTAAGCACTCAGGGGGGCGCAGGTTAAAAACTTTGTGCACCCCTGGACTAAGGAGTATGTTCAGCCTACTTTTCTGGGGATATTTGTATGTCATTACCCTATATTTGACTCCCCTTCAATTTTAACTCGACTCCAATCTAAATATTTTGGTAATTGGTTTGTAATTAGAGAGATATTTGTAGCAGAATCCCATGTATGTTCTTTTTACCTTTTTAGATACCGTTTTGTGTAATAAAAGATATGACAGATCAGAGGGGCTTCCTGTTTGCACTCGTGTTTTGGCAGAAGTGTATATGTGACCCTATAAACCTTCTTCACACCCGGGCTTGGCAGCGTGACACTAGTGCAGCGTCCTGGGGAAGAATCACTGAGCTGTTAGCAATAGATACAACGGATAGAAAAGACACTACACATAGGTATGATTAAAGAGAGTATTTTATTTAAATAATTAATTTCTTTGCTGGTAGGGGCCTGCAGCATATTGCAGAGCGATATAGTAACACGCAGAGCAATGCATTGCAGGCCCCTCTGGCAGCAAAGGAGTGAAGACCAATGCAGGGTGTATAAAGATCTCACTGATAATTCATGCACAAAGGGCAGTTTGTTGCTGTGATCCAGAGGAAGGCGAAACATAACCCCTGCTGTGCAATGGGGGAAAAAAATTCCTTCCTGACCCCATTAAATGGCGATCGGATGGTCCCTGGATCACTGCGCAGTGAGATCAGATGGAGGAGCACAGATCAGCGTTGTTATACACAGGGGCACACTCAGTATATAGAGATGCGGGTGATGGGGCCCTTGTGCCCCTGTGTATAACTCACCTGCTCCCCAATTCCCCTGCATATCTATCCCATTCACCCCTTTTCCTCCCGCATATCTCACAGGGCCGGACGTCCATTAGGCGGTCGCCTAGCGCGCAAAGGTCCTAGGGGCGCATTAATAATCATTATTATTTTTTCCTCTTATTATTTTATTTATTTATCTTTTTTTAATTATTTTTCTTTTTTTTGTCCAGTATTTTGGCGCCCTTTTATTTCGCGTCGCGCTGGGGTGCGGTCGCACCCCCTGCAGCCCTGATAGCTACGCCTCTGTTTATTATTTTATTTATCTTAGTATTTTTTATACAACTGGGGCGCAAATTTAAAATCCGTCGTGGACCGCACAATACCAGTGCATTGCCAGTTCTTGTTCTCTCTGACGTGCCTGTCTGTCCCGCAGCCTTTCTGCTCTTATCTCCCTCCTGCGGTCAAACCATCTTCTCAGGGCCCCTAGGATACCCCTAATTCTCTGCACTGGCCCTGGCCCCTCTGCTACCTGCTCCCGGAATCTTCTCCCCAGCCTGAGACAGGGGAAGCACCACATCCCTCCACATCTGCCTTCCACCTCGTCACCCCACGTGTCGTCCGACTTGTCATCCGTCTCCACGTTTGCCTCGTCGTCCGCCTCGTAGCCCGCCTCGTCGTCTGGTGGCACAAAGCGCACCACCTTCGTGCATGTCCTGATCTGCAGGAGACATGAAGTGTTTGTAACCAGGGACAGTGATACTCTGTATCGCAAGAGCTCCTGTGCCACTTATACCCCCTCCCCAATACCCCGTTATACCCACCTCCCCAGGCCCATTCCCCCGTTATACCCACCTCCCCAGGCCCAGTACCCATTATATAAGCATCCCCAGAACTCCATTATATGCCCCTCCCCAGGATCCTTTACACACACCCTCCCCAGACGCAGGACCCCCTACGGTGGAGGTGTAATGTCACATGGATAGTGGAAGGTTTCCCAGAGAAGGTGTCCATGTGTCACAGCTGTTTCATCACCTTGGACGAGAAGTCTCCCTACTCTCTGCCTTTCCTTTCTCTCTCCTGTCAGTCTCTCTCCCTTTAATCTTATCTCTTTTATTTATCTCTGTCTCTCCTTATTTTTGTTTCTATGTATTTCTCTCCCCACCCCCCCGGCCCCCCATTTAATAGGGGCACAAACCTCAGATTTGTGGAACGCTCCAATCGCATGAGACCCGAGGAAACAGGGACCCACTAACCTTCATTAAAACATCTCCAGCAGGTTCTGTATTATTACACTGTAAAGTCTTGCAGACTTTTCCATAAATAGTACAACAGCTAATAGCACCGTGTGTGCGGCAGATTCACAACTACGCCATTCCCATTTACCCGTGAAGTGCGTTTTTTGTCTTCTTCCTTCTCGCTGTCAAACTGCTCCCATGCCTATGATAGAGAGGATAGTAATGTGATCACATGTATTCCTCACTCCTATACATGTCCTGATGCTGTATGGGGGGTTTGACGGTTAAGCCAATCCCCCACAGCACTCAAACAGTAACAACCTTCACAACCCAACGTTGCTTCGCAATGTTAGCAACGCTTCGGTGTAATAGACTCCTTCAAGGCCCGTTCTCCCCTGAGCTGCAGATAGCCGGGGGATAGCCGGGACGGGTGTCTGTGAGGGGCCCGGCCGGCACTGCAAGCTGGGCCTGACCTCTAGCCTGGCCGGCGCCAATCCTCTCGTGGCCGGGTCCCGGATCTCCCTCAGCTGCAGGCCTCTACTTTCTGTCCCACGCCGAGCTTCCAATGCCAGCGCACCTCTCTGATGTTAGCGTGCCGGTAGTAAGCTAAGCCCAGTCTCCGGCGTGCGCGCCAGCATTAAAAGCACATGGGACAGAGAGACTTGCAGCTGAGGGGAGAGCCGGGCCTGGCCACAAGGTAAGTCTGGCTTTTTTTTAAGTATTGGGGGTGGTGTTATATGCATTGGGTTTTTTTTAAATTTATATTGGGAGCTTTTTAATATGCATTGGGCTATTTTTTATATGCATTATGTTTTTTTATATGTATTGTTTTTTTATATGCACTGGGGTTTGTTTATATGCATTGTTTCTTTTTTTAATATGTTTTTTTTTATAAGCATTGTTTTTTTTGTACACCGAGAGGGTGCGTGTGTAGTGACAATGAGAGGGAGCATATGTCTGTATGTGTGTATAAAACTATTAGTGTGTGTTTCTGAGTGAGTTTGTGTTACTGTCTGACAGTTACTGTGTTTGTAAAGCATAATGAGAAGTATGATTGTGTGTGTGTATGTATACATGTATATATATCTTGTAGTGTGTGTCTGTGCTTCTACAAGAGTATCAATCTGTGCGTATTTTAGTGGGAGTGTGTTTGAATATGACTGATTGTGCGTTTCTATTTTAGGAGTAGGAACCTGTTGGTACTCCGTTCCTGCAGTTTTTTAGGAGCAGGAACGTGTGTGTGTATATATAGGACCGAAACGCTGTGCCGCTATCTCTCTCTCTCTTGCTCTATTACACACATCCCTACCTCAACACACACACACCTACCTCAACACACACACACCTATACACACACATCTACCAACACACCTTTTGTAGGACTCAGCACTGTAGCAGTGAAAGTCTTAGCAAACACATAGAGATACAGCGAGACATGAAGAGACACAAGATACACTCAAAGGGAACATGAAAAGTGACAGATCTAGTATAACAAGTGACAGACATACGCAGGGTTAATAAGAAAAGAGACAGTCGGATACACACAGAGAAGTGATGATATAGATAACCTGTATCGGTGACAGACTTCAGGACAAGTTCCAATAAAAGCCAGACACACTCCGGGTAACAACATTTTATTTAAACACCTGGAATCTTGACCCCTCTGCCTTCAGTGTGGGAAAGGCTGAGGTTTTGGGATCTAAGGCTAAGGCCCCGGTAACTCCGCTGCAACGCGCGCCCGCGAGATTGGTGGCGCGTGCAGCCGATTCCCTGGTCTGCAGCTCACTGCAAGAAGAGAGACCGGGAGGGGCGTGGCGGGGGAGTGACGGGGCGCGGCCATGACGTCACCCGGCAGGTTCGCCCTCATTGGCTGAACCGCCGGGGGGTGTGCCGTATCGCTCGTCGCGAGTCCTGCTCTCAATTCTATTGAGAGCAGGAGCAGCTCTCGCCCCAGCGCTGCGGCCCCCCCTCGCAGCAGGCCCGGCGCCATTGAGGGGAGGGCTCTCGTCCGTGCAGCGTCTGCCACAGTGGACGCTGTAGTAGGCAGCGGGGTCAAGGCCTAAGTGTGTGCGGTTCTCTGTGCCTGGGGAGACCCCTAAATTTTCTCTCTGTCTGGGGAGACCACGAATTGTTCTCTGTGTCTGGGGTGACCCCTAAATGTTCTCTCTGTGTCTAGGGAGACCCCTAAATGTTCTCTCTGTGTTTGGGTAGACCCCTAAATGTTCTCTCTGTGTCTGGAGATACCCCTAAATGTTCTCCCTGTGTCTGGGGAGACCCCTAAGTGTTCTCCCTGTGTCTGGGGAGACCCCTAAATGTTCTCTGTGTCTGGGGAGACCCCTACATTTTCTCTGTATGTCCGGAGAGACCCATAAATGTTCTCTCTTTGCCTGGGGAGACCACGAATTGTTCTCTGTGTCTGGGGAGACCCCTAAATGTTCTCTCTGTGTCTGGAGAGACCCCTAAATGTTCTCTCTGTGTCTAGGGAGACCCCTAAATGTTCTCTCTGTGTTTGGGGAGACCCCTAAATGTTCTCTCTGTCTGGAGATACCCCTAAATGTTCTCCCTGTGTCTGGGGACACCCCTAAATGTTCTCTGTGTCTGGGGAGACCCCTAAATGTTCTCTCTGTCTGGAGATACCCCTAAATGTTCTCCCTGTTCTGGGGAGACCCCTAAATGTTCTCCCTGTGTCTGAGGAGACCCCTAAATGTTTTCTGTGTCAGGGGAGACCCCTAAATGTTTTCTGCGTCAGGGGAGACCCCTAATAAATATTGCCTAGTGTAGCTTGCTTCAAAATAACCCAGAAAAGTAGCTTGAGCCCTCGGTGACCGGGCGCTATGACCAGAGGGACTAGGCTCCCTCTTACCTGTGAGTGTGGACTACGTCCCCCATGGCCTCTCCCCCCCCCCACCCCCTCTGGCAGGGAGAAGGGCCAGGGAGGTTAGAATTAGACAGAGGCGCGGGGTCAGTCTACGCCCTGCCATGAGAGTGCCCCATCTTGCCCTTTATTGTGAATACTGGTAAATATGTTGGTTGTACGTGTTTAAAATAAAAAAAAGAATAAATAAACAATGAAAATGAATAACAGAAATAAAATAAAAGGTGGCTGGGAGTGGCGAGTGGGCGCGGCTCATTTACACGTGCGTTCCTGGGGCCCATTCTCGCCAGATGGCCGGGGTGGGGTCCGGCTAGGGGGGAGTTACGGCCATTGGTTCGGGTACCTTTGGCCTTTACCCAAGGCATGTCCTGGGGGAGTTATCACAGAGACACAGAAGCGTCGCTGAGTTTGGGTTAGTAACTCCCTAAACCTCTCAGCAGTTGAATTCCCCCTTAGCGCTTAACGCGTTAAAAACAAGCGTTGCTATTTCTCTGCATGAAGTTGCAGGTAACTGGAAGAGTTACACAGTGACGCCTATTTCATCACTCACCTTCACCCGATACGGTCTTTTTTTCGGTTTTATTCTCGGTCTTATGTCCGACTCTTCGCTTAACCATTCTTCGTCTAACCATTTTTCGCCTTCACTCTGTATGCAGGACAATGCTTTAAGACAGGGTTGCACAACCTTTTCCCCCTGCTCCCCCCTCCCCACCTTGTCTCCGACATTCTGATGTAACCACATCATGTGATGTCACGTTGCTATGGCAATACCACATCATGTGACGCAACGTTGCTGTCGCCAGAAGCCGCCGGAGACAAGGAAAGGGAACTTACAGAGGCCTTACGCGCGATCGCCGGCATTTAATTTAAATGCTGTGGGGAACAGCGAGGGGCCTCTGTAGGCGCCAAGCCCGTCCTCCCCAAGAAAATGTCGCGCCCCTCAGTTTGCTCACTCCTGCTTTAAGAGATATTCTGGGGCCCTCCAACTCCTCCATCGGACCCTTCCTCATACTGACTGACCTTGCAGTGCTCAGTATTACCTGTTATGATGCCTCTCAAAATACCATGCTAACTCATTCTGAACATACATGTGTCCTTTCTACATGTTACTCAGCTTGTATGGGCCACAGAAGAATAATGCGTGGTGCTAAGAACTGTACACGGCTATAATGATAATGTTATGAAGATAATGAATCCTATATGAAGTCTGGGATATATTCTTGATTGTAGGGGGGTACTGGGTGTGGTATCCTAGTTGGTAAACCACCATAGATGGCACTCATTGTCCAGGATCCCAAAGTCTAATGATCACCCCAATAAATAGTACCCGAATCCTTTTGTGGAATAATGATATGACCATGTAGCAAGCAAGAAAACTCACGAGTCTGCTGCAGCGTCCACGTTGATCATGCCTTGATAAAGTGCTCTGTGTAGCACGAAACATGTTGGTAGGGTAATGCCTTGCCCTTTTTCCTTCCATGACTATTACATTTTTTATGGATAACGCACTTCCCTCCTAATTTCTTGTTCGGATGATTCCGGTTGTGCTCTGCCATTGTTCTCTCTTATCTGTACAGTATGGGCCACAGACAGCTTTCCCGGGGCCCAGGACTAGTTTCCACCGGGGACCCTCACCCATGGGTCGGCGACCTTGCGAGAACCCCCCTCCCCCCCAACCTGTTTTCTCTTGCACTGCCATAGACTACAACATTTCGGCCTGCTGGTCTTTCTCAGGTAAAGTGGCTAAACCCAATAAAGCTAGTAAACAAATGCCAGCAGCCGAAACGTTGTAGTCTGTGGCACAATAAATGATCTTTTTTGATTCAAATCCATGTGCCCTTTTCCATCAATCATATTGTATACATTGGACAAAATGCCGGTCTTCCCTGAGACTAAGGAGCACCGGTAAAAGCATGCAGCCAATCCCCATCATTTTTGCGTTCTCTTGCTCTGCCCCATTCTCACACACCACCTTGCTCTCTCACCCCCCTCTTACACTCCCCGTCACCCTTTCGTTCCCCAAAGGTTGTCCTTTAATTAGATCTTACCTCAGGTGTCGCCATCTCCCTTGGAAATGTTCGGTCTTTAAGCTGTGTGGCGCCTCTTGATCCGAACTTTCTTAGCTGACCCCTTTAGGTTTCGGCTCCGAGGGTCTGAAAAATAAGGGACTCCGAAAAGGTGTTAAATATGTGCACGGGTCCTAATGGGGCACTGAGGGGGAGACTTAAATACTAGTAAATATAATCTACTGTGCTAACAAATATAATCTATTAAACAACTAAATATAATTTATCAAACTACTAAATATAATCTATCAAACTAAGTAAATATCTATTAAAATAAATAAATATAATCTATTAAACTAAATAAATATCTATTAAACTAAATAAATATCTATTAAACTAAATAAATATAATCTATTTAAAAACAATACAATAAAAAGCTGGAGAAATGATACGTCAACCAAGCCACAGATGTGATGCCAATGAGCGTTGAACTCCTTGTAGATCCACCGTCAGCTGGTTGTGGCAGAAAGTGGTGACATACAGTAGAACAGAGTGGTTGAGCTGTAACCACGGCAGTCAGGTCAGAAATAAACACAATATTTTTTGAAATTTAGAATGAGAATGTTCAGTATGACACACTCTGGGCTCAGACCCTGAGCCCTGTCAGATGTTAGCAGCTGGTGATAATAGAAGATATCCATATACTGGGATGTGATAAGAGACATGGTCTTTTAATACTGTGTCTCATAACCTGCTTTATATGAAGTATCATTTTACACTAATTAGTAGAGATGCTACATTTTGAAAAATAGCGCTTCTGGCGACATTGTTCATTTTCTATACAAATGATCAATTAAAACGGATAAAATTTTATATGTGTGTAATATATATATATATATATATACACACATAGTATGTTACATATATATATATATATATATATATGTGTGTGTATGTATGTATGTATGTATGTATGTATGTATGTGTGTGTGTGTATGTATGTATGTGTGTGTGTATATATATATATATAACGCAGAGGTGCGCAAAGTGGGGGGGTGTGCCCCCCAGGGGGCGGGAGATTTTTTTGACGCGGCGCGGGCGGTTGCAGAGGCCCCGCGCACGTCCCTGAGGCATTAAAAGTAAATGTTGGGGTATCGCGTGAGGCCTCTGCAATGCTATTACTTACCTTGACTCTGCCGGCGTCACTCTGTCCATGGCAACGCGGTGTCAAATGACGCTGCAGGTCACGTGATGCCGCATCAAGGTTAGGTGGGGGGGTGTTTAATAATAAATACTATGAATGGACCATACTGGAGACCGCATGGACAGGGGAGCAGATATTCTATATGTGTAGACAAACAGTCTATATGTCCTACCACTGGATATGACACTCCATTGGAGTGGGAGGTAAACGTATCCACTTTCTTACGATGTTTACACGTAAGGCACCGTGTTCTCCCACAGGAGAAATTACCATTTTGGGGAAGGTCCATTCATTAAACTCACCTTGTTTTCTGTTCTTAACCTGCGAGGTGCTATCATAGTTTGATACTTCTTGCTTTTTGAAATACAATTGGTATCTTAGGTGGTAGTTTATATCGAATGATAGGATCATTTAGTATAATCCCGCAGTGTTTATTAAGGATTTCTTTAATGCTGAATGCTGTATTATTTATTGGGTGATGAATATGGGAACCCCCCCCTTTCCTGACCCCCCCACCAGAGTTGCGGACACAGGGCGCTCTGTCTGAGTCTCCTGAGCAGCAGCCACACACCCCTCCGGAGGTACACGAACGGAGCAGCCCCCATTCTCTACCCCCGGCGGAGCTGCGGACATGGCTTTGTATCCTGCTGCAGCCAGGCCCCTGGTGGAGGTACAGGGCACTGAAGGGCACGCTCAGCGCTCCTCCTCCCCCTGGTAGTGGTGCGTGGGACGTGGGACTCAGCACGCTCAATCCACTCCCACCGGAGCAGGAGCAGTTAGAGGCGACAGGGCACGGTAATGTGTGCGTGCGGCATATGGGAATAGCGCCAGACAGTTATGCGGCTGTTAGGATATATGCGGCGATATGTGACTTTTATATTAGCAGGGCGGGTGGGAGCATGTCAGTGTTGGGGTCGGGCTGAGCCAGAACACAGCCCGGCCTCAACTGCCAGCACTTTGACGTCACATCCGTTTCATTTTCTGTCTCCACAATGCATTTTTGTTCCATTACAAATGAGGTGCCACAAAAGAAGTTTCACTTCAAAAATAGCAGCGCAAATAAAAGTGTGTGAGAATATAAGGTAACAGAAAAAGGTAAGGATCGAATATCCAGCCGTTCCATTGTTATGCCATTTTTATGGAGCGGCTGGATATTCGATCCTTACCTTTTTCTGTTACTGTTTGAGAAGATCTGTTTCACCACCGGATGCCTAAAGGAGACTCCTCTGGCAGCTGGAAGGAGGGGGATCAAGGCGGTGTTTCATCGTGAGTAGAGAGTACTCCACACCGGGCATAGCCGGGGCTAGGGGGACTTAGCAATTGCATATCACAACTATTTGTCCCCCCTGTGTTCCCCTCTTGTTACCCCAGTAATCCGCTAACATTCTGTTACTGCATAGCCCTTTAATCCTTATTTCCCGGTGTCAACTCCTTTTATTATATTATTTATCATTGCTATAAAGGCACTTTTGCTAGACCTCCTGGAGCTTGTACACGGGTTTTTTCTATGTGGAGAATATAAGGTATAATGATTAAAAACAGGTGGAGGTGAAGCAATAAAATGACAATGGATAATTATTTAGTATCATCCAATGGATGAAAAAGTGGATACATTTATTAATGATAATGTGCATAAATAGTGCTAATGATATAAACAAATAACACCAAACAAAACAAACAACACATAAAACATATACAAAACCCCTGTTCAAAATTAAGGTCCAATTAGAAGAACATTCAAGATGAAACAAGAGTGAAGGAGTCCAGGCTGCTTTTCAAGATGAACCACATCCAGCGCATGCTCCATAGAATATAAAAGCTTTTAATAAAAAATGAAGGGGGTGAACAAGGGGGGACGGGACAAGCGCACTTACAAGAGTGAGCTATAAAATCAGCATATGTGAATATAATATCACCGCCAACTGTCTGCTGCTCTGTGAAGGCTCGTCCTCCTGTGGTAAGTTCACAGCGTGAGCGGAGGGATCTAATCGGTCTGGTAACCGGAGGTGGTGTGATGCAGACAAAGCAGTCCCAGTAGCTCCCTGCTGGAAATCCTGGGGTCTTGACACACTCACTGAGTCATCTCAGACCAAGGCTGACTCCTGCGTGATGACGTAGTGTCAAAGAGTCCTGACGCGTTTCGTCACAGTATGTGACTTTCTCAAAGGATTGTGGGTTTAATATAGCTTGAATAGACCTTGATGACTGGTTGAAAGTCGTAATAAATGTAGGTGTTTTGGAGACTGATGAATTACTGTAGATCTCAAAGAACGACTCCTACTGATAGAATGTAATCGCTTGAGTTTAGATTTAATCAATAAATCATTTCTATCAAGCAATCGAACTCTATTAAAGGACTCAGCAACATGTTTATGTTCATACCCTTCTCAATAAATTTCTTACTTAAAATGTTAGAAATGTCCAGAGAAACTCCAAGATGAAACCGTTGCTGCCAAAATTGTGCACATATAATGATCTACCATAGGTCCATGAAAATGGTTCAATAAATACACTCCCGTTCAGTCTCCCAATGTGTGGTACATGAAGTAAATGAAACTAATAGTACTGTGTACCTGTGACTCACCTCCGGCACGGGGCTAGAGTGTGGTAAGGGGGAAGTATAAACTCGGTACAGCCGTGTCCCCTGCCAGGGAACTATATGCGGTCTTAAGACACCCTGATCCTCCGCCACTGCCCTCACAAAACCGGCGTCACACACAGCAATAGACCCCACAGCGGGGGTAGAAGGAGTACTCACGATCTTGACATGCCGCGTCCAAGCTTCGGAGCTCCAAAGCTGATTCACCAGCTGACGTCAGGCTCCACTGATCCGGAAGTGCTTTGGTGCGTGCTCCAGCCAAGGTATGTACAACAGAAAAAGGGTTTTCAGGCGGTTCACTGCAAACCGCAGGGGCATAAAAATAGAAATCCTCACGCAATGACTAAAAGGTTGTTTATTGAGTGCATTGGCACAGTAAAATACACTGCTACATGGAAACTCTGACGCGTTTCGTCCGCGAGCAGGGACTTTATCAATAAATTTCCTACTTAAAATGTTAGATTGAGAAATAAAGTCTTCATCCAGCAAGCAGTTCCTCTTTATCCGGTGAAACTGACCCACGGGTATATTTCTAATCCATTGATCTTTATGGTTGCTAGAGACATGAACAGAATTGTTGACGGACACAGGTTTAAAATGTCTTAGTAATAATATTCAGCTCAGTGTCCGTAGATAATTCTAAGTCCAAAAATATAATAGATCTCGGACTGCAAATCGTTAGCATTCAAGGACCCTAAAATGTCGCGAAAAATGATCTCCTCTCCTTCCCAAATAATAATGATATCATCTATGTAACAGCCATAGTACACGAGGCCCGCCCCAAGCACCGCGTTCTGCCACACAGATAGCTCTTCCCAGAATCCCATATAGAGATTTGCATAGTTTGGGCTGAACCCAGTGCCCATGGCCGTTCCATAGATCTGTAAATAAAATGTGTTGTCAAACAGAAAATAATTGTGTTTTAAAATGAAATCAATTCTAGCAAAAAAACTTTTTGTATGGAGGGAATTGTGAAAATCTAGCCAGAATGTAATAGCTTTAATCCCCCTGGAATGGTCAATGCAGGTGTAGAGGGACGATACGTCGCATGTAGCCCATAAATATGAGAGCTTCCATTTAACCACTGAGATGGAATCGACGCTGTGCATGGTGCCTCTAA
>NW_027454356.1:0-83994 GCF_040206685.1 Ascaphus truei
GCACAACATGACACACTGCGTTTATACGCGTGTCGTATCCGCACAACATGACACACTGCGTTTATACGCGTGTCGTATCCGCACAACATGACACACTGCGATTATACGCGTGTCGTATCCGCACAACATGACACACTGCGATTATACGCGTGTCGTATCAGCACAACATGACACACTGCGATTATACGCGTGCCGTATCCGCACAACATGACACACTGCGATTATACGCGTGTCGTATCCGCACAACATGACACACTGCGATTATACGCGTGTCGTATCAGCACAACATGACACACTGCGATTATACGCGTGTCGTATCTGCACAACATGACACACTGCGATTATACGCGTGTCGTATCTGCACAACATGACACACTGCGATTATACGCGTCGTATCTACACAACATGACACACTGCGTTTATACGCGTGTCGTATCTGCACAACATGACACACTGCGATTATACACGTGTCGTATCTGCACAACATGACACACTGCGATTATACACGTGTCGTATCTGCACAACATGACACACTGCGATTATACGCGTGTCGTATCTGCACAACATGACACACTGCGATTATACGCGTGTCGTATCTGCACAACATGACACACTGCGATTATACACGTGTCGTATCAGCACAACATGACACACTGCGATTATACGCGTGTCGTATCCGCACAACATGACACACTGCGATTATACGCGTGTCGTATCCGCACAACATGACACACTGCGTTTATACACGTGTCGTATCAGCACAACATGACACACTGCGATTATACGCGTGTCGTATCCGCACAACATGACACACTGCGATTATACGCGTGTCGTATCCGCACAACATGACACACTGCGATTATACGCGTGTCGTATCCGCACAACATGACACACTGCGATTATACACGTGTCGTATCAGCACAACATGACACACTGCGATTATACGCGTGTCGTATCTGCACAACATGACACACTGCGATTATACGCGTGTCGTATCCGCACAACATGACACACTGCGATTATACGCGTGTCGTATCCGCACAACATGACACACTGCGTTTATACGCGTGTCGTATCCGCACAACATGACACACTGCGATTATACGCGTGTCGTATCTGCACAACATGACACACTGCGATTATACGCGTGTCGTATCTACACAACATGACACACTGCGATTATACGCGTGTCGTATCCGCACAACATGACACACTGCGATTATACGCGTGTCGTATATCCGCACAACATGACACACTGCGTTTATACGCGTGTCGTATCCGCACAACATGACACACTGCGATTATACGCGTGTCGTATCTGCACAACATGACACACTGCGATTATACGCGTCGTATCTACACAACATGACACACTGCGATTATACGCGTGTCGTATCTGCACAATTGATATTTCGTTCGCACGCGGTGACAGGACACAGAGACAGAGTGTTGGGGACAAGGTGACAGGGACACAGAGACAGAGTGATGGGGACAGGGTGACAGGGACACAGAGACAGAGTGATGGGGACAGGGTGACAGGGACACAAAGACAGAGTGATGGGGACAGGGTGACAGGGACACAAAGACAGAGTGTTGGGGACAGGGTGACAGGACACAGAGACAGAGTGATGGGAACAGGGTGACAGGGACACAAAGACAGAGTGATGGGGACAGGGTGACAGGACACAGAGACAGAGTGATGGGGACAGGGTGACAGGACACAGAGACAGAGTGATGGGGACAGGGTGACAGGACACAGAGACAGAGTGATGGGGACAGGGTGACAGGACACAGACAGAGTGATGGGGACAGAGTGACAGGGACACAGATACAGAGTGATGGGGACAAGGTGATAGGGACACAGAGACAGAGTGATGGGGACAGGGTGACAGGACACAGAGACAGAGTGATGGGGACAGGGTGACAGGGACACAGAGACAGAGTGATGGGGACAGAGTGACAGGGACACAGATACAGAGTGATGGGGACAGGGTGACAGGGACACGGACAGAGTGATGGGGACAGGGTGACAGGGACACAGAGACAGAGTGATGGGGACAGGGTGACAGGACACAGAGACAGAGTGATGGGGACAGGGTGACAGGGACACATAGACAGAGTGATGGGGACAGGGTGACAGGACACAGAGACAGAGTGATGGGGACAGGGTGACAGGGACACAGAGACAGAGTGATGGGGACAGAGTGACAGGGACACAGACAGAGTGATGGGGACAGGGTGACAGGGTCACAGAGACAGAGTGATGGGACAGGGTGACAGGGACACAGAGACAGAGTGATGGGGACAGAGTGACAGGGACACAGACAGAGTGATGGGGACAGGGTGACAGGGTCACAGAGACAGAGTGATGGGGACAGGGTGACAGGGACACAGAGAAAGAGTGATGGGGACAGGGTGACAGGGACACAGAGGCAGAGTGACAGGGACACAGAGTTAGAGTGATGGGGACATGGACACAGAGAGAGAGTGATGGGGACAGGTTGACAGGGACACAGAGACAGAGTGATGGGGACAGGGTGACAGGGACACAGAGACAGAGTGATGGGGACAGGGACACAGAGACAGAGTGATGGGGACACGGGGTGACAAGGACACAGAGACAGAGTGATGGGGACAGCGTGACAGGGACACAGTGACAGAGTGATGGGGACAGCGTGACAGGGACACAGAGACAGAGTGATGGGGACATGGACACAGAGACAGAGTGATGGGGGACAGGGTGACAGAGACAGTGATGGGGACAGGGACACAGAGACAGAGTGATGGGGACAGGGTGACAGGACACAGAGACAGAGTGATGGGGACAGGGGTGACAGGACACAGAGACAGAGTGATGGGGACAGGGTGACAGGGACACAGAGACAGAGTGATGGGGACAGGGTGACAGGACACAGAGACAGAGTGATGGGGACAGCGTGACAGGGACACAGAGAGAGAGTGATGGGGACAGGGTGACAGGGACACAGAGAGAGTGATGGGGACAGGGTGACAGGGACACAGAGACAGAGTGATGGGGGCAGGGTGAGAGGACACAGAGACAGAGTGATGGGGACAGGGTGACAGGGACACAGATAGAGTGATGGGGACAGGGTGACAGGGACACGGAGACACAGAGACACAAGGACACTGAAACAGAATGACGGGGACAGAGAGTGAGAGGAAATCACATGAAAGTGACAGAGGAACACACGGGGAGAGTGACACAAGGCAGGCAGCGGAGCACTGAGAGGGGACACAGTGTGACAGAGGTACAGTAATAGTGACAGGGACAGAGGAACCCACGGGGAGAGTGACACAAGGCAGGCAGCGGAGCACTGAGAGAGGGGACCAGGAGGTGACAGAGGTACAGTAATAGTGACAGGGACAGAGGAACACACGGGGAGAGTGACACAAGGCAGGCAGCGGAGCACTGAGAGGGGGACACAGTGTGACAGAGGTACAGTAATAGTGACAGGGACAGAGGAACACACGGGGAGAGTGACACAAGGCAGGCAGCGGAGCACTGAGAGGGGACACAGTGTGACAGAGGTACAGTAATAGTGACAGGGACAGAGGAACACACGGGGAGAGTGACACAAGGCAGGCAGCGGAGCACTGAGAGGGGGACACAGTGTGACAGAGGTACAGTAATAGTGACAGGGACAGAGGAACACACGGGGAGAGTGACACAAGGCAGGCAGCGGAGCACTGAGAGGGGACACAGTGTGACAGAGGTACAGTAAAGTGACAGGGACAGGGGAACACCGGGAGAGTGACAAGGCAGCAGCGGAGCACTGAGAGGGGACACAGTGTGACAGAGGGTACAGTAATAGTGACAGGGACAGAGGGACACACGGGGAGAGTGACACAAGGCAGGCAGCGGAGCACTGAGAGAGGGGACACAGTGTGACAGAGGTACAGTAATAGTGACAGGGACAGAGGGACACACGGGGAGAGTGACACAAGGCAGGCAGCAGAGCACTGAGAGAGGGGACACAGTGTGACAGAGGTACAGTAATAGTGACAGGGACAGGGGAACACACGGGGAGAGTGACACAAGGCAGGCAGCGGAGCACTGAGAGGGGACACAGTGTGACAGAGATACAGTAATAGTGACAGGGACAGGGGAACACACGGGGAGAGTGACACAAGGCAGGCAGCGGAGCACTGAGAGAGGGGACACAGTGTGACAGAGGTACAGTAATAGTGACAGGGACAGAGGAACACACGGGGAGAGTGACACAAGGCAGGCAGCGGAGCACTGAGAGAGGGGACACAGTGTGACAGAGGTACAGTAATAGTGACAGGGACAGAGGAACACACGGGGAGAGTGACACAAGGCAGGCAGCGGAGCACTGAGAGGGGACACAGTGTGACAGAGATACAGTAATAGTGACAGGGACAGGGGAACACACGGGGAGAGTGACACAAGGCAGGCAGCGGAGCACTGAGAGAGGGGACACAGTGTGACAGAGGTACAGTAATAGTGACAGGGACAGAGGAACACACGGGGAGAGTGACACAAGGCAGGCAGCGGAGCACTGAGAGGGGACACAGTGTGACAGAGATACAGTAATAGTGACAGGGACAGGGGAACACACGGGGAGAGTGACACAAGGCAGGCAGCGGAGCACTGAGAGGGGACACAGTGTGACAGAGGTACAGTAATAGTGACAGGGGGATGAGTGTCAGTGATGGGGAGAGAAGTGACAAGGACTGTGGGTGGGTGACAGGTGCAGAGGTGGGGGAGGGGCTGCCCCCCCCCATGTGATTCCCCTGTGACACCCACCTGGTCTTGGGGACACGCAGTGACAGAGGTTCAGGGAGCAGTAACAGTACTCACTCCATGGGTGCAGCGGAGCGTCACACACAGATCGCTGTCAGGATGCAGAGACAGTCTGCAGAGCATCACACGCAGAGCACAGCAGGGCTGCAGTGAGGACGCAGAGCAGAGGTGACACAGAGCATGCAGAGCACTGCGGGCTGCAGAGCACAGTGAAGATGCAGAACGCAGCGGGCCTGCACAGCACAGTGAAGATGCAGAACGCAGCGGGCCTGCAGAGCACAGTGAAGATGCAGAATGCAGCGGGCCTGCAGAGCACAGTGAAGATGCAGAACGCAGTGGGGCTGCAGAGCACAGTGAAGATGCAGAACGCAGCGGGGCTGCAGAGTGCTGTGGGGCTGCAGAGCACAGTGAAGATGCAGAACGCAGCGGGGCTGCAGAGCACAGTGAAGATGCAGAACGCAGCGGGGCTGCAGAGCACAGTGAAGATGCAGAACGCAGCAGGGCTGCAGAGCACAGTGAAGATGCAGAATGCAGCGTGGCTGCAGAGCACAGTGAAGATGCAGAACACAACGGGGCTGCAGAGCACAGTGAAGATGCAGAACGCAGCGGGGCTGCAGAGCACAGTGAAGATGCAGAACGCAGCGGGGCTGCAGAGCACAGTGAAGATGCAGAACGCAGCGGGGCTGCAGAGCACAGTGAAGATGCAGAACGCAGCGGGACTGCAGAGCACAGTGAAGATGCAGAACGCAGCAGGGCTGCAGAGCACAGTGAAGATGCAGAATGCAGCGTGGCTGCAGAGCACAGTGAAGATGCAGAACACAACGGGGCTGCAGAGCACAGTGAAGATGCAGAACGCAGCGGGGCTGCAGAGCACAGTGAAGATGCAGAGCGCAGCGGATGTGCAGGGCCTTGCCGCAGAGCAGCATAAGTACTGTTACCCAGATTCGGGCCAGGACACCCTGCCAGCAAGCTTCTCCTACCCCTCTGGGCTATGCCTCCTGCCCCCCTCCCCTGTCCTCAACCAAACTAACTGCCCCTACAGCCAGGAATACCCCCCTGGAGGGGCAGGAGCTAAGAGTTACCCCCAAGGGGCAAGTGACCCCTCCTACCTGCACTCCCGGCAGCAGGTCCTGCCCCGCTGCTCCCCGGGGTCTCAGGCCTCAGGGGAGGTCCAGGTCACTCTCACTAACTACCCCCTGTGGGGCAAATTTCACAAGCACCAGACGGAAATGATCGTAACCAAGCAGGGGAGGTGAGTGACAACCACACACTGACACACAACTACTCACAAAACCACACACTGACACCAAACTACACTACACAGACACAATTACACACTGACACACAAAACCACACCACTACACACTGACACACAAAACCACACAATGACACACAAAACCACACAACTACACTACGCACTGACACACAAAACTGCCCACTGACACAAAACTATAGACAAAACTACACTGACACAAAATAATACAACCACATACTAACACATAACTGCCACACTGACACAAAACTACACACAGCCGCACAGATTGTCAAACAATTACACACAGAGACACCGCTGTGTGTGTGTCTGTATATATGCATATCTGTGTGTGTGTATGAATGTGTGTATGTATATAAATATATACATATATATATATATATACATACATATATACATACATATATATATATATATATATATATATATATATATATATATATATATATATGTGTGTGTGTGTGTGTGTGTGTGTGTGTATGAATAAAACGGAAATAGCTGTGTTAGTCCAGTTGCGATATTGCAGAATAAATGTGTTCTTCAGTATTAGGTGATACCTTTTTTATTTGAACTAACAATTGATGTCATAGGATATATGTTATAGGCGTATGTAACAGTTACAGATAATATATGTTATAGGCGTATGTAACAGTTACAGATAATATATATTATAGGCGTATGTAACAGTTACAGATAATATATGTTATAGGCGTATGTAACAGTTACAGATAATATATATTATAGGCGTATGTAACAGTTACAGATAATATATGTTATAGGCGTATGTAACAGTTACAGATAATATATATTATAGGCGTATGTAACAGTTACAGATAATATATATTATAGGCGTATGTAACAGTTACAGATAATATATGTTATAGGCGTATGTAACAGTTACAGATAATATATGTTATAGGCGTATGTAACAGTTACATATAAAGGGTGGGGGGGAAAAGGGCAGGGAGGGGGTGGGGGGGCAAAGGGCAGGGAGGGGTGGGGGGGGGCAAAGGGCAGGGAGGGGTGGGGGGACAAAGGGCAGGGAGGGGCAGGGGGAGGCAAAGGGCAGGGAGGGGCGGGTGGGGGGGCAAAGGGCAGGGAGGGGCGGGTGGGGGGGCAAAGGGCAGGGAGGGGTGGGGGGGGCAAAGGGCAGGGAGGGGTGGGGGGGGCAAAGGGCAGGGAGGGGTGGGGGGGGGCAAAGGGCAGGGGGGTGGTGGGGGGGGGCAAAGGGCAGGGAGGGGTGGGGGGGGGCAAAGGGCAGGGAGGGGTGGGGGGGGCAAAGGGCAGGGAGGGGTGGGGGGGGCAAAGGGCAGGGAGGGGAGGGGCAGGGGGGGGCAAAGGGCAGGGGGAGGGAGGGCAAGGGCAGGGGGAGGGAGGGCAGGGGGCAAAGGGCAGGGGGAGGGAGGGCAAGGGCAGGGGAGGGAGGGCAGGGGGCAAAGGGCAGGGGGAGGGAGGGCAGGGGGAAAAGGCAGGGGGCAAAGGGCAGGGGGAGGGAGGGCAGGAGGAGGGAGGGCAGGGGGCAAGGGCAGGGGGAGGGAGGGCAGGGGCAAGGGCAGAGGGAGGGGAGGGCAGGGGGCAAGGGCAGGGGGCAAAGGGCATTGGGAGGGAGGGCAGGGGGCAAAGGGCATTGGGAGGGAGGGCAGGGGGCAAAGGGCATTGGGAGGGAGGGCAGGGGGCAAAGGGCATTGGGAGGGAGGGCAGGGGGCAAAGGGCAGGGGGCAAAGGGCAGGGGGAGGGAGGGAGGGCAGGGGGCAAAGGGCATTGGGAGGGAGGGCAGGGGGCAAAGGGCCGGGGGCAAAGGGCAGGGGGAGGGAGGGCAGGGGGGCAAAGGGCAGGGGGAGGGAGGGCAGGGGGGGCAAAGGGCAGGAGGGGCAAAGGGCAGGGTGAGTCAGGGACGCGTTAAATAACCCATTCCCCTGCGTGTACTCACCTTGCACACGGCCGCGCTCCTCTTCCTACGGGTACCGGCCGCCCTCCTCCTCCACCTCGGGCTCCTCCGCGGCGAGGCTGAGACGCTCCGGTGAGGAGGTGCTGCGCCTCTCGCGGGGAGAGGCGGAGACAGCTGGAGGAGAGGCGGAGACAGCTGGAGGAGCGCCCGCGGGGACGGGTAGCGGCCTGTGTGAGGGGAGAACCGCGTGCTCTGTGTGGGGGGGGGGGAGGGGGTGAGGGAGCGCGCCGGGTGAGGGGAGAGCCGCGTGCTCTGTGTGTGGGGGGGGGGGGGTGAGGGAGAGGAGGAGGTGCGCGGGGTCACGATGAGCGCTGTGTGTGTGTGTGTGTGTGTTTTGGCCCGTCACTCCGCCTCAGGCCAATGGGAGGTGTGCGGGGGCGGGCATCCCAAGGGACCAATGAGATTGCCGCTAGGGACACAGGCCATGCAGACAAACATACAATGCTTTCACAAATATATAGTAGATAGGCGTATGTAACAGTTACAGATAATATATGTTATAGGCGTATGTAACAGTTACAGATAATATATGTTATAGGCGTATGTAACAGTTACAGATAATATATATTATAGGCGTATGTAACAGTTACAGATAATATATATTATAGGCGTATGTAACAGTTACAGATAATATATATTATAGGCGTATGTAACAGTTACAGATAATATATATTATAGGCGTATGTAACAGTTACAGATAATATATGTTATAGGCGTATGTAACAGTTACAGATAATATATATTATAGGCGTATGTAACAGTTACAGATAATATATATTATAGGCGTATGTAACAGTTACAGATAATATATATTATAGGCGTATGTAACAGTTACAGATAATATATAGTATAGGCGTATGTAACAGTTACAGATAATATATGTTATAGGCGTATGTAACAGTTACAGATAATACACTGGCGACACAGTTTATTACACTGCGGCCATATCCGCAAGCCGGGAGATTTCCCGGCTTGCTAGTGGCCGCCCCTCGGCGTGCCGCGCGTCATAGACGCGCGGTCACGCGTCTTCGGGAGCGTGCGCCCCCTGCACGCGCGTCCAGGGGCTCCCCGAGGGAGCCCTGGTGTCCCGCGATCGCGGGACAGCGGCAGGGGGTTCCGGGGGACCCGGCGGACCCGGCAGCGGTAGGGAGAGCGCCCCGATCGGAGGGCGCTCTTCCGCTGCTTCGGCGCGCGCCCGTCACTCTCGGGCGCGCGCCAGGCTACTGCTGCGGCACAGAACGGGCAAATGCTCGAATAAACTGTGCCGCAGCAGTATATATTATAGGCGTATGTAACAGTTACAGATAATATATATTATAGGCGTATGTAACAGTTACAGATAATATATGTTATAGGCGTATGTAACAGTTACAGATAATATATGTTATAGGCGTATGTAACAGTTACAGGTAATATATATTATAGGCGTATGTAACAGTTACAGGTAATATATATTATAGGCGTATGTAACAGTTACAGATAATATATATTATAGGCGTATGTAACAGTTACAGATAATATATGTTATAGGCGTATGTAACAGTTACAGATAATATATATTATAGGCGTATGTAACAGTTACAGATAATATATATTATAGGCGTATGTAACAGTTACAGATAATATATATTATAGGCGTATGTAACAGTTACAGATAATATATATTATAGGCGTATGTAACAGTTACAGATAATATATATTATAGGCGTATATAACAGTTACAGATAATATATATTATAGGCGTATGTAACAGTTACAGATAATATATGTTATAGGCGCATGTAACAGTTACAGATAATATATATTATAGGCGTATGTAACAGTTACAGATAATATATATTATAGGCGTATGTAACAGTTACAGATAATATATGTTGTAGGCGTATGTAACAGTTACAGGTAATATATATTATAGGCGTATGTAACAGTTACAGATAATATATATTATAGGCGTATGTAACAGTTACAGATAATATATGTTATAGGCGTATGTAACAGTTACAGATAATATATATTATAGGCGTATGTAACAGTTACAGATAATATATGTTATAGGCGTATGTAACAGTTACAGGTAATATATGTTATAGGCGTATGTAACAGTTACAGATAATATATATTATAGGCGTATGTAACAGTTACAGATAATATATATTATAGGCGTATGTAACAGTTACAGATAATATATATTATAGGCGTATGTAACAGTTACAGATAATATATGTTATAGGCGTATGTAACAGTTACAGATAATATATGTTATAGGCGTATGTAACAGTTACAGATAATATATATTATGAGCGTATGTAACAGTTACAGATAATATATATTATAGGCGTATGTAACAGTTACAGATAATATATGTTATAGGCGTATGTAACAGTTACAGATAATATATATTATAGGCGTATGTAACAGTTACAGATAATATATGTTATCAGTTACAGACCAGATTAAAATGTGAGGCAACCTTAGATTTGAAAGAACTTAAGCTGGTGGTGGCTGTGAGAGTCTCCGGCAGACTGTTCCAGTTTTGGGGTGCACGGAAGGAGAAGGAGGAGCGGCCGGATACTTTGTTGAGCCTTGGGACCATGAACAGTCTTTTGGAGTCTGATCTCAGGTGATAGGTACTGCATGTGGTAGGGGTGAGGAGCTTGTTCAGGTAGCTGGGTAGCTTGCCCAGAAAGTATTTGAAGGTGAGACAGGAAAGGTGAACTTTGCGCCTAAAATCAAGTCTAGTAATATATATATATATATGTATATATGTGTGTGTGTGTGTGTGTGTGTGTGTATGTATATATATTATATGTGTGTGTGTGTGTGTGTATATATATTATATGTGTGTGTGTGTATGTATATATATTATATGTGTGTGTGTGTATGTATATATATTATATGTGTGTGTATGTATATATATTATATGTGTGTTTGTATGTATATATATTATATGTGTGTGTGTGTGTGTGTGTGTGTGTGTGTGTATATATATTATATGTGTGTGTGTGTATGTATATATATATTATATGTGTGTGTGTGTGTATGTATATATATTATATGTGTGTGTGTGTGTGTATGTATATATATTATATGTGTGTGTGTGTATGTATATATATTATATGTGTGTGTGTGTGTGTGTATGTATATATATTATATGTGTGTATGTATATATATTATATGTGTGTGTGTGTATGTATATATATATTATATGTGTGTGTGTGTGTGTGTATGTATATATATTATATGTGTGTGTGTGTGTGTGTGTATGTATATATATTATATGTGTGTGTGTATGTATATATATTATATGTGTGTGTGTGTATGTATATATATTATATGTGTGTGTGTGTGTATGTATATATATTATATGTGTGTGTGTATGTATATATATTATATGTGTGTGTGTGTGTATGTATATATATTATATGTGTGTGTGTGTGTGTATGTATATATATATTATATGTGTGTGTGTGTATGTATATATATTATATGTGTGTGTGTGTATGTATATATATTATATGTGTGTGTGTATGTATATATATATTATATGTGTGTGTGTGTGTATGTATATATATTATATGTGTGTGTGTGTGTGTGTGTGTGTGTGTATGTATATATATTATGTGTGTGTGTGTGTGTGTGTGTGTGTGTGTGTGTGTGTGTGTGTGTGTGTGTGTGTGTGTGTGTGTGTGTGTGTGTGTGTGTGTGTGTGTGTGTGTATATATATTATATGTGTGTGTGTGTATGTATATATATTATATGTGTGTGTGTGTGTGTGTGTGTATGTATATATATTATATATGTGTGTGTATGTATATATATATTATATGTGTGTGTGTGTGTGTGTATGTATATATATTATATGTGTGTGTGTGTATGTATATATATTATATGTGTGTGTGTGTGTATGTATATATATTATATGTGTGTGTGTATGTATATATATATTATATGTGTGTGAAGTGTGTGTATGTATATATATATATTATATGTGTGTGAAGTGTGTGTATGTATATATATATATTATATGTGTGTGTGTATGTATATATATTATATGTGTGTGTGTGTATGTATATATATTATGTGTGTGTGTGTGTGTATGTATATATATTATGTGTGTGTGTGTGTGTATGTATATATATTATATGTGTGTGTGTGTATGTATATATATTATGTGTGTGTGTGTATGTATATATATTATATGTGTGTGTGTGTATGTATATATATATTATATGTGTGTGTGTGTGTGTGTATGTATATATATTATATGTGTGTGTGTGTGTGTATGTGTGTTCTCCTCTGCAGCATCCTATCCTGAGCCATGTCCATGTAACACGTATGAGCTGGGTGACACAGTGTGTGACACGTATGAGCTGGGTGACAGTGTGTGACACGTATGAGCTGGGTGACACAGTGTGTGACACGTATGAGCTGGGTGACAGTGTGTGACACGTATGAGCTGGGTGACAGTGTGTGACACGTATGAGCTGGGTGACACAGTGTGTGACACGTATGAGCTGGGTGACACAGTGTGTGACACGTATGAGCTGGGTGACAGTGTGTGACACATATGAGCTGGGTGACACAGTGTGTAACACGTATGAGCTGGGTGACAGTGTGTGACACGTATGAGCTGGGTGACAGTGTGTGACACGTATGAGCTGGGTGACACAGTGTGTGACACGTATGAGCTGGGTGACACAGTGTGTGACACGTATGAGCTGGGTGACAGTGTGTGACACGTATGAGCTGGGTGACACAGTGTGTGACACGTATGAGCTGGGTGACACAGTGTGTGACACGTATGAGCTGGGTGACAGTGTGTGACACATATGAGCTGGGTGACACAGTGTGTAACACGTATGAGCTGGGTGACAGTGTGTGACACGTATGAGCTGGGTGACAGTGTGTGACACGTATGAGCTGGGTGACACAGTGTGTGACACGTATGAGCTGGGTGACACAGTGTGTGACACGTATGAGCTGGGTGACAGTGTGTGACACATATGAGCTGGGTGACACAGTGTGTAACACGTATGAGCTGGGTGACAGTGTGTGACACGTATGAGCTGGGTGACAGTGTGTGACACGTATGAGCTGGGTGACAGTGTGTGACACATATGAGCTGGGTGACACAGTGTGTAACACGTATGAGCTGGGTGACAGTGTGTGACACGTATGAGCTGGGTGACAGTGTGTGACACGTATGAGCTGGGTGACACAGTGTGTGACACGTATGAGCTGGGTGACACGTATGAGCTGGGTGACACAGTGTGTGACACGTATGAGCTGGGTGACAGTGTGTGACACGTATGAGCTGGGTGACACAGTGTGTGACACGTATGAGCTGGGTGACAGTGTGTGACACGTATGAGCTGGGTGACACAGTGTGTGACACGTATGAGCTGGGTGACACAGTGTGTGACACGTATGAGCTGGGTGACAGTGTGTGACACGTATGAGCTGGGTGACAGTGTGTGACACGTATGAGCTGGGTGACAGTGTGTGACATGTATGAGCTGGGTGACAGTGTGACACGTATGAGCTGGGTGACACAGTGTGTGACACGTATGAGCTGGGTGACACAGTGTTTGACACGTATGAGCTGGGTGACAGTGTGTGACACATATGAGCTGGGTGACAAAGTGTGTAACACGTATGAGCTGGGTGACAGTGTGTGACACGTATGAGCTGGGTGACAGTGTGTGACACGTATGAGCTGGGTGACAGTGTGTGACACGTATGAGCTGGGTGACACAGTGTGTGACACGTATGAGCTGGGTGACACGTATGAGCTGGGTGACACAGTGTGTGACACATATGAGCTGGGTGACACAGTGTGTGACATGTATGGGCTGGGTGACAGTGTGTGACACGTATGAGCTGGGTGACAGTGTGTAACACGTATGAGCTGGGTGACACAGTGTGTGACACGTATGAGCTGGGTGACAGTGTGTGACACGTATGAGCTGGGTGAGTGTGTGACACATATGAGCTGGGTGACACAGTGTGTGACACGTATGAGCTGGGTGACAGTGTGGATATTTAAAGAGTATGGATATTTATAGGGTCAGTGTTTATAGGACGGAGCCTCTGTAGTATATCCCATTAATATAATAGGATATTTATAGGGTCAGCGTTTATAGGACAGAGCCTCTGTAGTATACCCCATTAATATAATAGGATATTTATAGGGTCAGCGTTTATAGGACGGAGCCTCTGTAGTATATCCCATTAATATAATAGGATATTTATAGGGTCAGCGTTTATAGGACGGAGCCTCTATAGTATATCCCATTAATATAATAGGATATTTATAGGACGGAGCCTCTGTAGTACGTCCCATTAATATAATAGGATATTTATAGGGCGGAGCCCCTGTAGTACGTCCCATTAATATAATAGGATATTTATAGGGCGGAGCCCCTGTAGTACGTCCCATTAATATAATAGGATATTTATAGGACGGAGCCCCTGTAGTACATCCCATTAATATAATAGGATATTTATAGGACGGAGCCCCTGTAGTACATCCCATTAATATAATAGGATATTTATAGGACGGAGCCCCTGTAGTACGTCCCATTAATATAATAGGATATTTATAGGACGGAGCCCCTGTAGTACACCCCATTAATATAATAGGATATTTATAGGGCGGAGCCCCTGTAGTACGTCCCATTAATATAATAGGATATTTATAGGGCGGAGCCCCTATAGTACGTCCCATTAATATAATAGGATATTTATAGGGCGGAGCCCCTATAGTACGTCCCATTAATATAATAGGATGTTTATAGGACGGAGCTCTGTAGTACACCCCATTAATATAATAGGATATTTATAGGACGGAGCCCCTGTAGTACGTCCCATTAATATAATAGGATGTTTATAGGACGGAGCCCCTGTAGTACGTCCCATTAATATAATAGGATGTTTATAGGACGGAGCCCCTGTAGTACGTCCCATTAATATAATAGGATATTTATAGGACGGAGCCCCTGTAGTACGTCCCATTAATATAATAGGATATTTATAGGGCGGAGCCCCTGTAGTACGTCCCATTAATATAATAGGATATTTATAGGACGGAGCCCCTGTAGTACGTCCCATTAATATAATAGGATATTTATAGGGCGGAGCCCCTGTAGTACGTCCCATTAATATAATAGGATATTTATAGGGCGGAGCCCCTGTAGTACGTCCCATTAATATAATAGGATATTTATAGGGCGGAGCCCCTGTAGTACGTCCCATTAATATAATAGGATATTTATAGGGCGGAGCCCCTGTAGTACGTCCCATTAATATAATAGGATATTTATAGGACGGAGCCCCTGTAGTACGTCCCATTAATATAATAGGATATTTATAGGACGGAGCCCCTGTAGTACGTCCCATTAATATAATAGGATATTTATAGGGCGGAGCCCCTGTAGTACGTCCCATTAATATAATAGGATATTTATAGGACGGAGCCCCTGTAGTACGTCCCATTAATATAATAGGATATTTATAGGACGGAGCCCCTGTAGTACGTCCCATTAATATAATAGGATATTTATAGGGCGGAGCCCCTGTAGTACGTCCCATTAATATAATAGGATATTTATAGGGCGGAGCCCCTGTAGTACGTCCCATTAATATAATAGGATATTTATAGGGCGGAGCCCCTGTAGTACGTCCCATTAATATAATAGGATATTTATAGGGCGGAGCCCATGTAGTACGTCCCATTAATATAATAGGATATTTATAGGACGGAGCCCCTGTAGTACGTCCCATTAATATAATAGGATGTTTATAGGGCGGAGCCCCTGTAGTACGTCCCATTAATATAATAGGATATTTATAGGGCGGAGCCCCTGTAGTACGTCCCATTAATATAATAGGATATTTATAGGGCGGAGCCCCTGTAGTACGCCCCATTAATATAATAGGATATTTATAGGGCGGAGCCCCTGTAGTACGTCCCATTAATATAATAGGATGTTTATAGGACGGAGCGTCTGTAGTACATCCCATTAATATAATAGGATGTTTATAGGGCGGAGCCCCTGTAGTACGTCCCATTAATATAATAGGATGTTTATAGGGCGGAGCCCCTGTAGTACGTCCCATTAATATAATAGGATGTTTATAGGGCGGAGCCCCTGTAGTACGTCCCATTAATATAATAGGATGTTTATAGGGCGGAGCCCCTGTAGTACGTCCCATTAATATAATAGGATATTTATAGGACGGAGCCCCTGTAGTACGTCCCATTAATATAATATGATATTTATAGGACGGAGCCTCTGTAGTACATCCCATTAATATAATAGGATATTTATAGGACGGAGCGTCTGTAGTACATCCCATTAATATAATAGGATATTTATAGGACGGAGCCCCTGTAGTACGTCCCATTAATATAATAGGATGTTTATAGGACGGAGCCCCTGTAGTACGTCCCATTAATATAATAGGATATTTATAGGACGGAGCCTCTGTAGTACGTCCCATTAATATAATAGGATATTTATAGGGCCTCTCTCCCTCTTCCAGGCGCATGTTCCCGTTCCTCAGTTTCAGGGTGTCTGGCCTGGACCCCATGTCTGAGTATAAGATCCACGTGGACGTGCTGCTGGCGGATCAGAACCACTGGCGGGTACCAGGGAGGAAAATGGGTCCAGTGCGGGAAGGCCGAGGGCAGCATGCCAGGTACCAGGGGGGAGAGAGAGAAGGGGGGAAAGAGAGAGGAGGGTGAGGGGGGGGAGAGGAGGGTGAGGGGGGGGAGAGGAGGGTGAGGGGGGGGAGAGGAGGGTGAGGGGGGGGAGAGGAGGGTGAGGGGGGGGGAGAGGAGGGGAGGGTGAGGGGGGGGAGAGGAGGGGAGGGTGGGGGGGGGGAAAGAGAGGAGGGGAGGGTGGGGGGGGGGGGAAAGAGAGGAGGGGAGGGTGGGGGGGGGAAGAGAGAGGTGGGGGGGAAGAGAGAGGTGGTGGGGGGGAAGAGAGAGGTGGGGGGGGGGAAGAGAGAGGTGGGGGGGGGGAAGAGAGAGGTGGGGGGGGGGAAGAGAGAGGTGGGGGGGGGGAAGAGAGAGGTGGGGGGGGGGGGGAAGAGAGAGGTGGGGGGGGGGGAAGAGAGAGGTGGGGGGGGAAGAGAGAGGTGGGGGGGGAAGAGAGAGGTGGGGGGGTGGAAGAGAGAGGTGGGGGGGGGGGAAGAGAGAGGTGGGGGGGGGGGAAGAGAGAGGTGGGGGGGGGGGAAGAGAGAGGTGGGGGGGGGAAGAGAGAGGTGGGGGGGGGAAGAGAGAGGTGGGGGGGGGGAAGAGAGAGGTGGGGGGGTGGAAGAGAGAGGTGGGGGGGTGGAAGAGAGAGGTGGGGGGGGGGGAAGAGAGAGGTGGGGGGGGAAGAGAGAGGTGGGGGGGTGGAAGAGAGGTGGGGGGGGGGTAAGAGAGAGAAGGGCAGGGGGGAGAGAAAGAAGGGGAGGGGGGAGAGAGAAGGGGAGGAATAGCAGAGAGAGAAACAATGTCACCCACTGCACTGCCACCAACTACACTCACCCACCATCAAGGCCAGACACTGCCACCCACTGCAACATACCCACCATCAAGGCCAGGCACTGCCACCCACTGCAACATACCCACCATCAAGGCCAGGCACTGCTAGCCACTGCATTTACTCCTTTCCCACCTTCCCATATAGATTGTCAGCTCTGCGGGACAGGAATTCCTCACTGGGTTGTTTCCTAGACAAACCTGTGAGGCACTCTTATAGCAGGGGGCTCACAGACTAATTCACCCACTCCTCTCCCCCCCCCCCATCCCCAGGTAACCGGAGCTACCAGCACCCCGACTCCCCCAACACCGGCGCCCACTGGATGCGGCAGGAAGTGGTGTTCACCAAACTCAAGCTGACCAACAACAAGGGGGCATCTAATAATGTTACACAGGTACCTGGGGGGGGGGAGCATCTAATAATGTTACACAGGTACCTGGGGGGCATCTAATAATGTTACACAGGTACCTGGGGGGCATCTAATAATGTTACACAGGTACCTGGGGGGGGGGGGGGAAGCATCTAATAATTTTACACAGGTACCTGGGGGCATCTAATAATGTTACACAGATACCTGGGGGGGCATCTAATAATGTTACACAGGTACCTGGGGGGGGGCATCTAATAATGTTACACAGGTACCTGGGGGGGGATCTAATAATGTTACACAGGTACCTGGGGGGGGGGAAGCATCTAATAATTTTACACAGGTACCTGGGGGCATCTAATAATGTTACACAGGTACCTGGGGGGCATCTAATAATGTTACACAGGTACCTGGGGGGGGGAAGCATCTAATAATTTTACACAGGTACCTGGGGGCATCTAATAATGTTACACAGGTATGCAGGGGGGGGGGGGGGCATCTAATAATGTTACACAGGTACCTGGGGGGCATCTAATAATGTTACACAGGTACCTGGGGGGGGGGGGGGGGCATCTAATAATGTTACACAGGTACCCAGAGTGGGTATCTAATAATGATACACTGGTACCAGTGGGGGGTGTGTCTTAGACCGTGACACAGGTACCCGGGACACACACGTTATAATGACACGACACAGGCTTCTAATGACGTGACTGAGCGGTGACCTTTGCCCTTCAATGTAAAGCAGATGTGGTGCCTATATTTAAAAAGGGAGCTAGATCACACCCGGGGAATTACAGACCTGTTAGCCTGACTTCAATAGTAGGGAAACTACTTGAAGGTTTAATACAGGATAATATTCAGGAATACCTCATGGAAAACACAGTTATTAGTAATAGTCAGCATGGATTTATGAAGGATAGATCTTGCCAAACTACCCTTATTTGTTTCTTTGAGGAGGTAAGTAGGAATTTAGACCAGGGTAATGCAGTTGATGTGGTCTACTTAGATTTTGCAAAAGCTTTTGATATGGTTTCACACAAGAGGTTGGTGTACAAAATAAAGAAAATGGGACTCAGTAATAATATATGCACCTGGATTGAAAACTGGTTGAAGGACAGACAACAGAGGGTTGTCATAAATGGAACTTTTTCAGGTTGGGCTAAAGTCGTGAGTGGAGTACCTCAGGGATAGGTACTGGGACCCCTGCTTTTTAACTTGTTTATTAATGACCTTGAGGTTGGGATCGAGAGCAAAGTCTCTATCTTTGCTGATGATACTAAATTGTGTAAGGTAATAGAATCAGAGCAGGATGTAATTTCTCTTCAGGGAAAAGGGAGACCAAAAAGCGCACCAGCACAAACGGAGCAGGAAGAAACCAGGACAAAAAAATGATTAAAAGGGCACTTTAATGTGGCAAAAGACCCATCCAATGCATTTCGAACGCTGCGACGTTCGAAATGCATTGGATGGGTCTTTTGCCACATTAAAGTGCCCTTTTAATCATTTTTTTGTCCTGGTTTCTTCCTGCTCCGTTTGTGCTGGTGCGCTTTTTGGTCTCCCTTTTCCCTGTATTGCATTGAGTAGCTGCACAGCCTGCCTGCCTGCCTGCCCTACCAGGATGTGAGTATTTGCATATTTTTCAGGGGAACCTGCCAATGAGACTGATGGTGAGTGGGTTGCACCACACACCACCTGTCTTCAGGAGGATAGTTGTACTATATCAATTGTTAGTACCCTGGTACAGTGGTCTGGCTTATTATCATTTTGAGATATACCTGCATTTGAGCGCTTCAGCTATTTTCCATATTGTAATTTCTCTCCAGAAGGACTTGGAGAGACTGGAAACGTGGGCAGGTAAATGGCAGATGAGGTTTAATACAGATAAATGTAAGGTTATGCATTTGGGAAACAAGAATAAACAGGCAACTTACAAATTAAATGGGGATAAATTGGGGAATCCTTGATGGAGAAGGATTTAGGAGTGCTGGTAGACAGCAGGTTTACAAATAGTGCCCAATGTCATGCAGTAGCTGCAAAGGCAAACAAGATCTTATCTTGCATCAAACGGGCAATGGATGGAAGGGAAGTAACGACTATGCAACTATGTACCTCCCAGATGCTGATACTCCAGTCCCTGCACATACATGTAACGGCTATGTTAATATGTACCTCCCAGATGCTGATACTCCAGTCCCTGCACATACATGTAACGGCTATGTAACTATGTACCTCCCAGATGCTGGTACTCCAGTCCCTGCACATACATGTAACGGCTATGTTAATATGTACCTCCCAGATGCTGGTACTCCAGTCCCTGCACATACATGTAACGGCTATGTAACTATGTACCTCCCAGATGCTGGTACTCCAGTCCCTGCACATACATGTAACGGCTATGTAACTATGTACCTCCCAGATGCTGATACTCCAGTCCCTGCACATACATGTAACGGCTATGTAACTATGTACCTCCCAGATGCTGATACTCCAGTCCCTGCACATACATGTAACGGCTACGTAACTATGTACCTCCCAGATGCTGGTACTCCAGTCCCTCCACATACATGTAACGGCTATGTAACTATGTACCTCCCAGATGCTGATACTCCAGTCCCTGCACATACATGTAACGGCTACGTAACTATGTACCTCCCAGATGCTGGTACTCCAGTCCCTGCACATACATGTAACGGCTATGTAACTATGTACCTCCCAGATGCTGGTACTCCAGTCCCTGCACATACATGTAACGGCTATGTAACTATGTACCTCCCAGATGCTGATACTCCAGTCCCTGCACATACATGTAACGGCTATGTAACTATGTACCTCCCAGATGCTGGTACTCCAGTCCCTGCACATACATGTAACGGCTATGTAACTATGTACCTCCCAGATGCTGGTACTCCAGTCCCTGCACATACATGTAACGGCTATGTAACTATGTACCTCCCAGATGCTGATACTCCAGTCCCTGCACATACATGTAACGGCTATGTAACTATGTACCTCCCAGATGCTGGTACTCCAGTCCCTGCACATACATGTAACGGCTATGTAACTATGTACCTCCCAGATGCTGATACTCCAGTACCTGCACATACATGTAACGGCTATGTAACTATGTACCTCCCAGATGCTGATACCCCAGTCCCTGCACATACATGTAACGGCTATGTAACTATGTACCTCCCAGATGCTGATACTCCAGTCCCTGCACATACATGTAACGGCTATGTAACTATGTACCTCCCAGATGCTGGTACTCCAGTCCCTGCACATACATGTAACGGCTATGTAACTATGTACCTCCCAGATGCTGGTACTCCAGTCCCTGCACATACATGTAACTGCTATGTAACTATGTACCTCCCAGATGCTGATACTCCAGTCCCTGCACATACATGTAACGGCTATGTAACTATGTACCTCCCAGATGATGATACCCCAGTCCCTGCACATACATGTAACGGCTATGTAACTATGTACCTCCCAGATGCTGATACTCCAGTCCCTGCACATACATGTAACGGCTATGTAACTATGTACCTCCCAGATGCTGGTACTCCAGTCCCTGCACATACATGTAACGGCTATGTAACTATGTACCTCCCAGATGCTGGTACTCCAGTCCCTGCACATACATGTAACGGCTATGTAACTATGTACCTCCCAGATGCTGATACCCCAGTCCCTGCACATACATGTAACGGCTATGTAACTATGTACCTCCCAGATGCTGATACTCCAGTCCCTGCACATACATGTAACGGCTACGTAACTATGTACCTCCCAGATGCTGGTACTCCAGTCCCTCCACATACATGTAACGGCTACGTAACTATGTACCTCCCAGATGCTGATACTCCAGTCCCTGCACATACATGTAACGGCTACGTAACTATGTACCTCCCAGATGCTGGTACTCCAGTCCCTGCACATACATGTAACGGCTACGTAACTATGTACCTCCCAGATGCTGGTACTCCAGTCCCTGCACATACATGTAACGGCTATGTAACTATGTACCTCCCAGATGCTGATACTCCAGTCCCTGTACATACATGTAACGGCTATGTAACTATGTACCTCCCAGATGCTGGTACTCCAGTCCCTGCACATACATGTAACGGCTATGTAACTATGTACCTCCCAGATGCTGGTACTCCAGTCCCTGCACATACATGTAACGGCTATGTAACTATGTACCTCCCAGATGCTGGTACTCCAGTCCCTGCACATACATGTAACGGCTATGTAACTATGTACCTCCCAGATGCTGATACTCCAGTCCCTGCACATACATGTAACGGCTATGTAACTATGTACCTCCCAGATGCTGATACTCCAGTCCCTGCACATACATGTAACGGCTATGTAACTATGTACCTCCCAGATGCTGGTACTCCAGTCCCTGCACATACATGTAACGGCTATGTTAATATGTACCTCCCAGATGCTGATACTCCAGTCCCTGCACATACATGTAACGGCTATGTAACTATGTACCTCCCAGATGCTGGTACTCCAGTCCCTGCACATACATGTAACGGCTATGTAACTATGTACCTCCCAGATGCTGATACCCCAGTCCCTGCACATACATGTAACGGCTATGTAACTATGTACCTCCCAGATGCTGATACTCCAGTCCCTGCACATACATGTAACGGCTATGTAACTATGTACCTCCCAGATGCTGGTACTCCAGTCCCTGCACATACATGTAACGGCTATGTAACTATGTACCTCCCAGATGCTGGTACTCCAGTCCCTGCACATACATGTAACGGCTATGTAACTATGTACCTCCCAGATGCTGATACTCCAGTCCCTGCACATACATGTAACGGCTATGTAACTATGTACCTCCCAGATGCTGATACCCCAGTCCCTGCACATACATGTAACGGCTATGTAACTATGTACCTCCCAGATGCTGATACTCCAGTCCCTGCACATACATGTAACGGCTATGTAACTATGTACCTCCCAGATGCTGGTACTCCAGTCCCTGCACATACATGTAACGGCTATGTAACTATGTACCTCCCAGATGCTGGTACTCCAGTCCCTGCACATACATGTAACGGCTATGTAACTATGTACCTCCCAGATGCTGATACATGTATGTGCAGGGACTGGGGTATCAGCATCTGGGAGGTACATAGTTACATAGCCGTTACATGTATGTGCAGGGACTGGGGTAACGGCTATGTAACTATGTACCTCCCAGATGCTGATACTCCAGTCCCTGCACATACATGTAACGGCTATGTAACTATGTACCTCCCAGATGATGGTACTCCAGTCCCTGCACATACATGTAACGGCTATGTAACTATGTACCTCCCAGATGCTGATACTCCAGTCCCTGCACATACATGTAACGGCTACGTAACTATGTACCTCCCAGATGCTGGTACTCCAGTCCCTCCACATACATGTAATGGCTACGTAACTATGTACCTCCCAGATGCTGATACTCCAGTCCCTGCACATACATGTAACGGCTACGTAACTATGTACCTCCCAGATGCTGGTACTCCAGTCCCTGCACATACATGTAACGGCTATGTAACTATGTACCTCCCAGATGCTGGTACTCCAGTCCCTGCACATACATGTAACGGCTATGTAACTATGTACCTCCCAGATGCTGGTACTCCAGTCCCTGCACATACATGTAACGGCTATGTAACTATGTACCTCCCAGATGCTGGTACTCCAGTCCCTGCACATACATGTAACGGCTATGTAACTATGTACCTCCCAGATGCTGATACTCCAGTCCCTGCACATACATGTAACGGCTATGTAACTATGTACCTCCCAGATGCTGGTACTCCAGTCCCTGCACATACATGTAACGGCTATGTAACTATGTACCTCCCAGATGCTGATACTCCAGTCCCTGCACATACATGTAACGGCTATGTTAATATGTACCTCCCAGATGCTGATACTCCAGTCCCTGCACATACATGTAACGGCTATGTAACTATGTACCTCCCAGATGCTGGTACTCCAGTCCCTGCACATACATGTAACGGCTATGTAACTATGTACCTCCCAGATGCTGATACCCCAGTCCCTGCACATACATGTAACGGCTATGTAACTATGTACCTCCCAGATGCTGATACTCCAGTCCCTGCACATACATGTAACGGCTATGTAACTATGTACCTCCCAGATGCTGGTACTCCAGTCCCTGCACATACATGTAACGGCTATGTAACTATGTACCTCCCAGATGCTGGTACTCCAGTCCCTGCACATACATGTAACGGCTATGTAACTATGTACCTCCCAGATGCTGATACTCCAGTCCCTGCACATACATGTAACGGCTATGTAACTATGTACCTCCCAGATGCTGATACCCCAGTCCCTGCACATACATGTAACGGCTATGTAACTATGTACCTCCCAGATGCTGATACTCCAGTCCCTGCACATACATGTAACGGCTATGTAACTATGTACCTCCCAGATGCTGGTACTCCAGTCCCTGCACATACATGTAACGGCTATGTAACTATGTACCTCCCAGATGCTGGTACTCCAGTCCCTGCACATACATGTAACGGCTACGTAACTATGTACCTCCCAGATGCTGATACCCCAGTCCCTGCACATACATGTAACGGCTATGTAACTATGTACCTCCCAGATGCTGATACTCCAGTCCCTGCACATACATGTAACGGCTATGTAACTATGTACCTCCCAGATGCTGATACCCCAGTCCCTGCACATACATGTAACGGCTATGTAACTATGTACCTCCCAGATGCTGGTACTCCAGTCCCTGCACATACATGTAACGGCTATGTAACTATGTACCTCCCAGATGCTGATACCCCAGTCCCTGCACATACATGTAACGGCTATGCAACTATGTACCTCCCAGATGCTGATACTCCAGTCCCTGCACATACATGTAACGGCTATGTAACTATGTACCTCCCAGATGCTGATACTCCAGTCCCTGCACATACATGTAACGGCTATGTAACTATGTACCTCCCAGATGATGGTACTCCAGTCCCTGCACATACATGTAACGGCTATGTAACTATGTACCTCCCAGATGCTGATACCCCAGTCCCTGCACATACATGTAACGGCTATGTAACTATGTACCTCCCAGATGGTGACACTCCAGTCCCTGCACATACATGTAACGGCTATGTAACTATGTACCTCCCAGATGGTGACACTCCAGTCCCTGCACAAGTATCAGCCGAGGCTGCACATAACACGAGTGCCGGATCCCGAATGCGACGCTCACACCTTAACCTTCCCAGAGACGCAGTTCATCGCTGTTACCGCATATCAGAACGCAGACGTGAGTAACACGCGTTCGTTACACAACACGGCTCTATGCGTGCAGCTGCACACGGATCAGATCTGTGCGTAACGGGGGTTCATGGTGAGAATGTGTGTAAGTCGGGGTGAGGGTGTGAGAGTGTGAGAGAGACAGCGTGAGAGAGAGAGTGAGAGCGTGAGAGAGACAGCGTGAGAGACAGTGTGAGAGAGACAGTGTGAGAGAGTGAGTGTGAGTGTGAGTGTGAGTGTGAGAGTGTGAGAGTGAGTGTGAGTGTGAGTGCCCGCAGTTTACGTGACGCTGCTCCTGTTCTCTGCAGATCACTCAGCTGAAAATTGATCACAACCCGTTCGCTAAAGGATTCCGTGATCACTGTGAGACGCAAGTCCCCGGGCGGCTGGCGGGGTAAGTGGGGCGACGCTCTGCGGGTGTGCGGCGCTGTGTTTAGTGAAGCGCGACACCGTGCTTACAGTCTATGGATGTATGTGACACTGGCAGGGATTAGGGCAAGTGTGTGGGGCACCGGGGGTGTAGGGCGCGATGCTCTGCGGGGTGCCACAGCGTGCATGGGGCGCAATGCTCTGCGGATGAAGTGGATGGTGCAGTGCTCTGCGCGGGTGGCACAGTGTACAGGGCGCAATGTTCTGCGGGTGGTAGATGGTGCGATGCTCTGCGGATGAGGTGGATGGTGCGATGCTCTGCGGGTGTGACACGGAGTGTATTGGACACAGTGTTCTGTGGATGGCACGCTGCCTAGGGGTCACACTTGATTCCTCTCTCTCATTTGCCCCTCATATTCAAAACGTTTCTAAAACCTGTCGCTTTTTCCTCCGCAATATAACTAAGATTCGCCCTTTCCTCTGTTACTCAACTGCTAAAACTCTGACTCAGGCCCTCATTCTCTCCCGTCTGGATTACTGTAACCTCCTGCTGTCCGGCCTTCCTGCCTCTCACCTGTCTCCCCTACAATCTATCCTAAACGCTGCTGCCAGAATCACTCTGCTCTTTCCTAAATCTGTCCCCGCGTCTCCCCTCCTGAAATCCCTCTCCTGGCTTCCGATCAAATCCCGCGTCTCACACTCCATTCTCCTCCTCACTTTTACAGCTTTACACTCTTCTGCCCCTCCTTACATATCACTATACCCTCCTCTGCCCCTCCTTACATCTCAGCCCTAATATCTCACTATACCATCCTCTGCCCCTCCTTACATCTCCCCCTAATATCTCACTATACCCCCCTCTGCCCCTCCTTACATCTCCCCCTAATATCTCACTATACCCTCCTCTGCCCCTCCTTACATCTCAGTCCTAATACCTCACTATACCCTCCTCTGCCCCTCCTTACATCTCATCCCTAATTTCTCGCTATGCACCATCCCGACTCTTGCGTTCTGCTGAGGGATGTCTTCTTTCTACCCCCTTTGTATCTAAAGCCCTCTCCCGCCTTAAACCTCTCTCACTGACTGCCCCGCACCTCTGGAATGCCCTTCCCCTCAGTACCCGACTAGCCCCCTCTCTATCCACCTTTAAGACCCACCTTAAGACACACTTGCTTAAAGAAGCATATGAATAGCACTGTGGATATTCTGAACACATGGCACATAAAGCTTGGCCCCCTGCAGACGCACTTACCAGAACTCCCTCCTACTGTCTCTGTACGTTCTCCCTACCTACCAATTAGACTGTAAGCTCCTCGGAGCAGGGACTCCTTCCGAAATGTTACTTTTACAGTATATCTGAAGCGCTTATTCCCATGATCTGTTATTTATATGACATGTATTACTACTGTGAAGCGCTATGTACATTTTATGGCACTATTCAAATAAAGACATACATACATACATACATACATGGTGTAATGGTCTGTGGGTTGTAGATGGCGCGATGCTCTGCGGGTGTGACAGAGTGTATTGGGCACAGTGTTCTGCGGGTGGTGGATGGTGTGATGCTCTGCTGGCTGTAGATGGCGCGATGCTCTGCGGGTGTGACACGGAGTGTATAGGGTGCAATGTTCTGCGGCTGGTGAATGGTGCAATGTTCTGCGGATGGTGCGATGCTCTGCGAGTGTGTGTGTATATGGAGGGCGCAATGTTCTGCGGCTGGTGGATGGTGCAATGCTCTGAGGATGAGGCGGATGTGCGATGCCCTGATACTCTGCGGGTGGTGTGATGCTCTGCGGGTGTGGCACGGAGAGTATAGGGCGCAATGTTCTGCAGATGGTGGATGAGCGATGCTCTGCGGGTGGTGTGATCGGCGGATGTGCGATGCCCTGATACTCTGCGGGTGGTGCGATGCCCTGATGGTGGTGGGTGGTGTGATTCTCTGCGGGTGGTGCGATGCTCTGCGGGTGGTGCGATGCCCTGATGGTGGTGGGTGGTGCGATGCTCTGCGTGTGGTGCTCTGCGGGTGAGGTGGATGAGCGATGCTCTGCGGATGAGGTGGATGAGCGATGCTCTGCGGATGAGGTGGATGAGCGATGCTCTGCGGATGAGGTGGATGAGCGATGCTCTGCGGATGAGCGATGCTCTGCGGATGAGGTGGATGAGCGATGCTCTGCGGATGAGGTGGATGAGCGATGCTCTGCGGATGAGGTGGATGAGCGATGCTCTGCGGTTGAGGTGATGCTCGGTGGATGTGCGATGCTCTGCGGATGAGGTGATGCTTGGTGGATGTGCGATGCTCTGCGGTTGGTGCGATGCTCTGCGGGTGGCGCGATGCTCTGCGGCTGGCGCGATGCTCTGCGGCTGGCGCGATGCTCTGCGGGTGTGTGACCCTCACCCTCTCTCTGTGCAGGCTCTGTGCTGTGCCCGGCGGGGAGGAGCCTTTGGCCCCCTCGCCCCCGGTGGCCGCTGGACGTTACCTGCCCTTCTTTCAGGACCCGCTGCTTCCGATCCGCCTGTACCCCGGGGAGCAGAAGCAGCCCCCTCCGTGGTACCTGCCCCCGCAGAGCATCGCTCCTCACCTGGAATACGCACCCTATGACCCCCCGGGAAAGATGGCGACGTACACGATGAAGCATTACCCCCAGCCACCCCCCCTGGGGTATTACCCGGAGCACGCTATGGGCTCTGACTGGGCTGCACAATACCACCCCAAACCTGCCCCTCGGAGCTGGCTGCGCCCCCTGCTGGAGTCCCGGGGGAAAGAGGAGGAACCCTGGGGAGAGCCTGATCCCAACGCAGGGTACAGGGAGAGCAGGCGCCCGTCCCCCCACTGCTTCAGCACAGAGGGGGCCCCCCACGTGTGCGACAGGGACACAGAGGGGGCCCCCCACGTGTGCGACAGGGACACAGAGGGGGCCCCCCACGTGTGCGACAGGGACACAGAGGCGGCCTACTGTATGTACTACTGCCAGTGACCCGGCCACGGACAGTGCCACCCTCACACTGCAGCCAGTGACCCGGCCACGGACAGTGCCACCCTCACACTGCAGCCAGTGACCCGGCCACCAAGGGCAGTGCCACGCTCACACTGCAGCCAGTGACCCAGCCACCTAGGACAGTGCCACGCTCACACTGCAGCCAGTGACCCAGCCACCAAGGACAGTGCCACGCTTCCACCCCCCCCCCAGGAACACACACACCACCCCCCCCCCCCCCCCCGGAACACACACACCATAATAAAATGTTTTATATACACGTGGGGTATTTATTTGAGGGGGTCTGTGCGTACGAGGGGTCCGCCCGGCTCCCCCGCGGGTTACTGCGCCCGGCTCCCCCGCGGGTTACTGCGCCTGGCTGTGCTGCTCAGCGCTCTGCTCCCTGATGTGCTGCTCCAGCAGAGCGCTGGTCCGCGCAGGGTGCTGTGCCAGCAGCGCGCAGGTGTGTGATGTCATCATTGTGAGCGCTCCCAGCAGCTGCCCCAGCAGCACCTCCCTGCTCTGCAGTCTGGCGTAGCTCTGCACTCCCTGCCGGCTCAGGACACTGCCATCCACGCTGGCACCTGGGGGGACACGGGGGGTAATTACCTGGCAGCTGTACCTGGGGCAGGACCCACACGCCCCCCGGGGGTAATTACCTGGCAGCTGTATCTGGGGCAGGACCCACACACCCCCCGGGGGGTAATTACCTGGCAGCTGTACCTGGGGCAGGACCCACACGCCCCCCTCCTCCCGGGGTAATTACCTGGCAGCTGTATCTGGGGCACGACCCACACGCCCCCCTCCTCCCGGGGCAATTACCTGGCAGCTGTATCCGGGGAAGGACCCACACGCCCCCCTCCTCCCGGGGTAATTACCTGGCAGCTGTATCCGGGGAAGGACCCACACGCCCCCCTCCTCCCGGGGCAATTACCTGGCAGCTGTATCCGGGGAAGGACCCACACGCCCCCCTCCTCCCGGGGTAATTACCTGGCAGCTGTATCTGGGGAAGGACCCACACGCCCCCCTCCTCCCAGGGTAATTACCTGGCAGCTGTATCTGGGGAAGGACCCACACGCCCCCTCCTCCCGGGGCAATTACCTGGCAGCTGTATCCGGGGAAGGACCCACACGCCCCCCTCCTCCCGGGGTAATTACCTGGCAGCTGTATCCGGGGAAGGACCCACACGCCCCCCTCCTCCCGGGGCAATTACCTGGCAGCTGTATCCGGGGAAGGACCCACACGCCCCCCTCCTCCCGGGGTAATTACCTGGCAGCTGTATCTGGGGAAGGACCCACACGCCCCCCTCCTCCCAGGGTAATTACCTGGCAGCTGTATCTGGGGAAGGACCCACACGCCCCCCCGGGGCAATTACCTGGCAGCTGTACCTGGAGCAGGACTGTCCTCCCACATCGGGGTAATTACCTAGCAGCTGTATCTGGGGCAGGATCCTCACGCCCCCCTCCTCCCGGGGTAATTACCTGGCAGCTGTATCTGGGGAAGGACCCACACGCCCCCTCCTCCCGGGGTAATTACCTGGCAGCTGTATCTGGGGAAGGACCCACACGCCCCCCCGGGGCAATTACCTGGCAGCTGTACCTGGAGCAGGACTGTCCTCCCACATCGGGGTAATTACCTAGCAGCTGTATCTGGGGCAGGATCCTCACGCCCTGCAGCATCTCTCTGACCTTCACGGGGTGACTGACCACCAGCAGCGTCTGTCCCATGAAGAGCGGCAGCAGGGAGCGGTGCGGGGAGCGTGTCACACACTGCCTCACCACCTGGGGGCAGGTAACCAGAGTGTCAGGGAGCGGGGAGCGTGTCACACACTGCCTCACCACCTGGGGGCAGGTAACCAGAGTGTCAGGGAGCGGGGAGCGTGTCACACACTGCCTCACCACCTGGGGGCAGGTAACCAGAGTGTCAGGGTGCGGGGAGCGTGTCACACACTGCCTCACCACCTGGGGGCAGGCAACCAGAGTGTCAGGGAGCGGGGAGCGTGTCACACACTGCCTCACCACCTGGGGGCAGGTAACCAGAGTGTCAGGGAGCGGGGAGCGTGTCACACACTGGTTACCTGCCCCCAGGTGGTGAGGCAGAGTGTCAGGGTGCGGGGAGCGTGTCACACACTGCCTCACCACCTGGGGGCAGGTAACCGGAGTGTCAGGGAGCGGGGAGCGTGTCACACACTGCCTCACCACCTGGGGGCAGGTAACCAGAGTGTCAGGGTGCGGGGAGCGTGTCACACACTGCCTCACCACCTGGGGGCAGGTAACCGGAGTGTCAGGGAGCGGGGAGCGTGTCACACACTGCCTCACCACCTGGGGGCAGGTAACCAGAGTGTCAGGGAGCGGGGAGCGTGTCACACACTGCCTCACCACCTGGGGGCAGGTAACCGGAGTGTCAGGGAGCGGTGCGGGGAGCGTGTCACACACTGCCTCACCACCTGGGGGCAGGTAACCAGAGTGTCAGGGAGCGGGGAGCGTGTCACACACTGCCTCACCACCTGGGGGCAGGTAACCAGAGTGTCAGGGAGCGGGGAGCGTGTCACACACTGCCTCACCACCTGGGGGCAGGTAACCGGAGTGTCAGGGAGCGGGGAGCGTGTCACACACTGCCTCACCACCTGGGGGCAGGTAACCAGAGTGTCAGGGTGCGGGGAGCGTGTCACACACTGCCTCACCACCTGAGGGCAGGTAACCGGAGTGTCAGGGAGCGGGGAGCGTGTCACACACTGCCTCACCACCTGGGGGCAGGTAACCAGAGTGTCAGGGAGCGGGGAGCGTGTCACACACTGCCTCACCACCTGGGGGCAGGTAACCGGAGTGTCAGGGAGCGGTGCGGGGAGCGTGTCACACACTGCCTCACCACCTGGGGGCAGGTAACCAGAGTGTCAGGGAGCGGGGAGCGTGTCACACACTGCCTCACCACCTGGGGGCAGGTAACCAGAGTGTCAAGGAGCGGGGAGCGTGTCACACACTGCCTCACCACCTGGGGGCAGGTAACCAGAGTGTCAGGGAGCGGGGAGCGTGTCACACACTGCCTCACCACCTGGGGGCAGGTAACCAGAGTGTCAGGGAGCGGGGAGCGTGTCACACACTGCCTCACCACCTGGGGGCAGGTAACCAGAGTGTCAGGGAGCGGGGAGCGTGTCACACACTGCCTCACCACCTGGGGGCAGGTAACCGGAGTGTCAGGGAGCGGGGAGCGTGTCACACACTGCCTCACCACCTGGGGGCAGGTAACCAGAGTGTCAGGGAGCGGGGAGCGTGTCACACACTGCCTCACCACCTGGGGGCAGGTAACCAGAGTGTCAGGGAGCGGGGAGCGTGTCACACACTGCCTCACCACCTGGGGGCAGGTAACCAGAGTGTCAGGGAGCGGGGAGCGTGTCACACACTGCCTCACCACCTGGGGGCAGGTAACCAGAGTGTCAGGGAGCGGGGAGCGTGTCACACACTGCCTCACCACCTGGGGGCAGGTAACCAGAGTGTCAGGGAGCGGGGAGCGTGTTACACACTGCCTCACCACCTGGGGGCAGGTAACCAGAGTGTCAGGGAGCGGGGAGCGTTTCACACACTGCCTCACCACCTGGGGGCAGGTAACCAGAGTGTCAGGGAGCGGGGAGCGTGTCACACACTGCCTCACCACCTGGGGGCAGGTAACCAGAGTGTCAGGGAGCGGGGAGCGTGTCACACACTGCCTCACCACCTGGGGGCAGGTAACCAGAGTGTCAGAGAGCGGGGAGCGTGTCACACACTGCCTCACCACCTGGGGGCAGGTAACCAGAGTGTCAGGGAGCAGGGAGCGTGTCACACACTGCCTCACCACCTGGGGGCAGGTAACCAGAGTGTCAGGGAGCGGGTCACACACTGCCTCACCACCTGGGGGCAGGTAACCAGAGTGTCAGGGAGCGGGGAGCGTGTCACACACTGCCTCACCACCTGGGGGCAGGTAACCAGAGTGTCAGGGAGCGGGGAGCGTGTCATACACTGCCTCACCACCTGGGGGCAGGTAACCGGAGTGTCAGGGAGCGGGGAGCGTGTCACACACTGCCTCACCACCTGGGGGCAGGTAACCAGAGTGTCAGGGAGCGGGGAGCGTGTCACACACTGCCTCACCACCTGGGGGCAGGTAACCAGAGTGTCAGGGAGCGGGGAGCGTGTCACACACTGCCTCACCACCTGGGGGCAGGTAACCGGAGTGTCAGGGAGCGGTGCGGGGAGCGTGTCACACACTGCCTCACCACCTGGGGGCAGGTAACCGGAGTGTCAGGGAGCGGGGAGCGTGTCACACACTGCCTCACCACCTGGGGGCAGGTAACCGGAGTGTCAGGGAGCGGGGAGCGTGTCACACACTGCCTCACCACCTGGGGGCAGGTAACCAGAGTGTCAGGGAGCGGGGAGCGTGTCACACACTGCCTCACCACCTGGGGGCAGGTAACCGGAGTGTCAGGGAGCGGGGAGCGTGTCACACACTGCCTCACCACCTGGGGGCAGGTAACCGGAGTGTCAGGGAGCGGGGAGCGTGTCACACACTGCCTCACCACCTGGGGGCAGGTAACCAGAGTGTCAGGGAGCGGGGAGCGTGTCACACACTGCCTCACCACCTGGGGGCAGGTAACCAGAGTGTCAGGGAGCGGGGAGCGTGTCACACACTGCCTCACCACCTGGGGGCAGGTAACCAGAGTGTCAGGGAGCGGGGAGCGGTGTCACACACTGCCTCACCACCTGGGGGCAGGTAACCAGAGTGTCAGGGAGCGGGGAGCGTGTCATACACTGCCTCACCACCTGGGGGCAGGTAACCAGAGTGTCAGGGAGCGGGGAGCGTGTCACACACTGCCTCACCACCTGGGGGCAGGTAACCAGAGTGTCAGGGAGCGGGGAGCGTGTCATACACTGCCTCACCACCTGGGGGCAGGTAACCAGAGTGTCAGGGAGCGGGGAGCGTGTCACACACTGCCTCACCACCTGGGGGCAGGTAACCAGAGTGTCAGGGAGCGGTGCGGGGAGCGTGTCACACACTGCCTCACCACCTGGGGGCAGGTAACCAGAGTGTCAGGGAGCGGGGAGCGTGTCACACACTGCCTCACCACCTGGGGGCAGTGGTAACCAGAGTGTCAGGGTGCGGGGAGCGTGTCACACACTGCCTCACCACCTGGGGGCAGGTAACCAGAGTGTCAGGGAGCGGGGAGCGTGTCATACACTGCCTCACCACCTGGGGACAGGTAACCAGAGTGTCAGGGAGCGGGTCACACACTGCCTCACCACCTGGGGGCAGGTAACCGGAGTGTCAGGGAGCGGGGAGCGTGTCACACACTGCCTCACCACCTGGGGGCAGGTAACCAGAGTGTCAGGGAGCGGGGAGCGTGTCACACACTGCCTCACCACCTGGGGGCAGGTAACCAGAGTGTCGGGGGGGGAGGGGAGGGAGCGGGGGGGGGAGGGAGGGAGCGGGGAGCGTGTCACACACTGCCTCACTACCTGGGGGCAGGTAACCAGAGTGCCAGGGGGTGGAGGGAGGGAGCGGGGAGATGGGGAGGAGCGGGGAGATGGGAGGGAGCGGGGAGATGGGGAGGGAGCGGGGAGATGGGGAGGGAGCGGGGGAGATGGGGAGGGAGCGGGGAGATGGGGAGGGAGCGGGGAGATGGGGGGAGGGGAGCGGGGGGGAGATGGGGAGAGAGGAGGGAGGGGAGATGGGAGGAGGAGGGAGGAGGGAGGGGAGATGGGGAGGGAGGAGGGAGGAGGGAGGGGAGATGGGGAGGGAGGAGGGAGGAGGGAGGGGAGATGAGGAGGGAGGAGGGAGGGATCGGGAGTTGGGGAGGGCGGGGAGATGGGGAGGGAGGGAGGGAGGGATCGGGGAGTTGGGGAGGGCGGGGAGATGGGGAGGGAGGAGGGAGGGATCGGGGAGTTGGGGAGGGCGGGGGAGATGGGGGAGGGAGCGGGGAGATGGGGAGGGAGGGGGAGATGGGGGAGAGAGGGGGGAGGGGGAGCGGGGAGATGGGGGAGGGAGCGGGGAGATGGGGAGGGAGCGGGGAGATGGGGAGAGCGGGGAGATGGGGAGAGAGGAGGGAGGGGAGATGGAGGGAGGGGAGATGGGGAGGGAGGAGGGGAGGGGGAGATGGGGAGGGAGGAGGGAGGGGGAGATGAGGAGGGAGGGAGGAGGGAGGGATCGGGGAGTTGGGGAGGGCGGGGAGATGGGGATCGGGGAGTTGGGGGAGGGCGGGGAGATGGGGAGGGAGGGATCGGGGAGTTGGGGAGGGGCGGGGAGATGGGGAGGGAGCGGGGAGATGGGGAGGGAGGGGAGATGGGGAGAGAGGGGGAGGGGAGCGGGGAGATGGGGGAGGGAGCGGGGGAGATGGGGGAGGGAGGGGAGATGGGGAGAGAGGGGGGACGGAGCGGGAGAGAGGGGGGAGGGAGCGGGGAGATGGGGAGGGAGGGGAGATGGGGAGAGAGGGGGGAGGGAGCGGGGAGATGGGGAGGGAGCGGGGAGATGGGGAGGGAGGGAGCGGGGAGATGGGGAGGGAGGGAGCGGGGAGATGGGGAGGGAGGGAGCGGGGAGATGGGGAGGGAGGGAGCGGGGAGATGGGGAGGGAGGGAGCGGGGAGATGGGAGGGAGGGAGCGGGGAGATGGGGAGGGAGGGAGCGGGGAGATGGGGAGGGAGGGAGCGGGGAGATGGGGGAGGGAGGGAGCGGGGAGATGGGGAGGGAGGGAGCGGGGAGATGGGGAGGGAGGGAGCGGGGAGATGGGGAGGGAGGGAGCGGGGAGATGGGGAGGGAGGGAGCGGGGAGATGGAGAGGGAGGGAGCGGGGAGATGGGGAGGGAGCGGGGAGATGGGGAGGGAGCGGGGAGATGGGGGAGGGAGCGGGGAGATGGGGAGCGGGGAGATGGGGAGGGAGCGGGGAGATGGGGAGGGAGCGGGGAGATGGGGAGCGGGGAGATGGGGAGGGAGGGAGCGGGGAGATGGGGAGGGAGGGAGCGTGGAGATGGGGAGCGGGGAGATGGGGAGGGAGGGAGCGGGGAGATGGGGAGGGAGGGGAGATGGGGAGCGGGGAGATGGGGAGGGAGGGAGCGGGGAGATGGGGAGGGAGGGGAGATGGGGAGATGGGGAGGGGAGATGGGGAGATGGGGAGGGAGGGAGATGGGGAGATGGGGGAGATGGGGAGGGAGGGGAGGGAGATGGGGAGGGAGGGGAGGGAGATGGGGAGGGAGGAGGGGAGGGGGGAGGGGAGATAGGGGAGCGGGGAGATGGGGAGGGAGGGGAGATGGGGAGCGGGGAGATGGGGAGGGAGGGGAGATGGGGAGATGGGGAGGGAGGGGAGATGGGGAGGGAGGGGAGATGGGGAGATGGGGAGGGAGGGGAGATGGGGAGATGGGGAGGGAGGGGAGATGGGGAGATGGGGAGGGAGGGGAGATGGGGAGATGGGGGAGGGGAGGGGAGATGGGGAGGGAGGGAGGGGGGGGAGATGGGGAGGGAGGGGGGGGGGGGAGATGGGGAGGGAGGGAGGGGGGAGGGAGATGGGGAGCGGGGAGATGGGGAGATGGGGAGATGGGGAGCGGGGAGATGGGGGAGCGGGGAGATGGGGAGATGGGGAGATGGGGGAGCGGGGAGATGGGAGATGGAGGGAGGGAGGGGAGATGGGGAGGGAGGGGAGATGGGGAGATGGGGAGTGGGGAGATGGGGGAGGGAGGGGAGATGGGGAGGGAGGGGAGATGGGGAGATGGGAAGGGAGGGGAGATGGGGAGGTGAGGGGGAGATGGGGAGGGAGGGAGGGGGGGGAGATGGGGAGGAGGGAGGGGGAGGGGAGATGGGGAGCGGGGAGATGGGGGAGATGGGAAGGGAGGGGAGATGGGGAGGGAGGGGAGATGGGGAGCGGGGAGATGGGGAGGGAGGGGAGATGGGGAGATGGGGAGGGAGGGGAGGATGGGGAGATGGGGGGAGATGGGGAGTGGGGAGGGAGGGGAGATGGGAGGATGGGGAGGGAGGGGAGATGGGAGGGGAGGGGAGATGGGAGGAGGGAGGGGGAGGGGAGATAGGGAGGGGGAGGGGAGATGGGGAGAGCGGGGAGATGGAGAGATGGGGAGGGAGGGGAGATGGGGAGCGGGAGATGGGAGATGGAGGGGGAGGGAGATGGGGAGGGGGGGGATGGGGAGGGAGGGAGATGGGGAGGGAGGGGAGATGGGGAGCGGGGAGATGGGGAGGAGGGGAAGATGGGGAAGCGGGGAGATGGGGAGATGGGGAAGTGGGTGAGATGGGGAGGAGGGGAGATTGGGGAGGGAGGGTGAGATGGGAGGGAGGGGAGGATGGGGAGATGGGGAGAGGAGCTGGGGACGATGGGGAGGGAGGGGAGATGGGGAGGGAGGGCGAGATGGGGAGGGAGGAGAGATGGGAGATGGGGAGGGAGGGAGATGGGGAGGGAGGGGAGATGGGGAGGAGGGGAGATGGGGAGGGAGGGGGAGGGGAGAGGGAGGGAGGAGGAGATGGGGAGGGAGGGGAGATGGGAGGGCAGGGGAGATGGGAGGAGGGGAGATGGGGGATGGAGGGAGGGAGATGGGAGATGGGGAGGGAAGGGAGAGTGGGGAGGGGAGGGGTGGGAGATGGGGAGATGGGGGAGGGAGGGGAGATGGGGAGGGAGGGGAGATGGGGAGGGAAGGGAGATGGGGAGATGGGGGAGGGAGGGGGAGTGGGGGAGGGGAGGGGAGATGGGGTGGTGGGGAGATGGGGAGGGAGGGAGATGGGGAGGGAGGGGAGATGGGGAGGGAGGGGAGATGGGGAGGGAGGGGAGATGGGAGGGGGGAGATGGGGAGGGAGGGGGATGGGGAGTGTGGGAGATGGGGAGGGAGGGGAGATAGGGGAGTGAGGGGAGATGGGGAGGGAGGGGAGATGGGGAGGGAGGGAGATGTGGAGGGAGGGGAGATGGGGAGATGGGGCGGGAGAGGGAGATGGGGAGGGGAGAGGGGAGATGGGGAGGGAGGGGAGATGGGAGGAGGGGAGATGGGGAGGGAAGGGGAGATGGGAGGGAGGGGAGTGGGGAGGGAGGGGAGATGGGGACCGGGGTCCTTCCTCCCCCCTCATTAACCTGGTTGGGAAAGTGTGCTTGATGTGGATCTCGTGTTTGAGGAGCCGAATGTCCGCAGCCTCAGCAAGTCGTCAGCCCGCGCGGCGTTGCGCTGAGAAACACGGCCACCATTTTACAATCCCGGAGCACCGCGTCCAGCTGGGAGCACAGGAGCCGCTCCAGGGGGGCCCGCCCTAAAACACGGGGGGGGGGACACGCACACGTGTGCGGTTACACACCCTCTCCGGGCACTGTCCGACGCACGGGGAGCCCTAAAACACGGGACACACACGCACAACGTATGCGGGTCACACACACCCTTCTCCGGGCACTGTCCGACACACGGGGAGCCCTCACTATATCCCTCGTATACGGAGAACGCGAGTATCCTTCCCGTCTCACTATGTGCCGCTGTAGGTAAGGGCCGAGTATCTGCAGTATTTGTTTATAATGCATATATGGGACACACAGCCTGGCCGTTACCTCCTCCTGGCTGGGTCTTGTCCCGGGGGCGACACTTCTCGCGGGGACCGTGGGTTTCGGGGGCGATGTATTGTGTTAACGCCATCAGCTTCTGCTTCTCGAAGTGCGAAGCCCTTCCTGTGCCGGGTCACCGCTTTAGAGCCATGGCGGACCCACTGCACGGCCGGGAGCCAGCCCGAGAGGGGGGGACGCACGGCCGGGAGCCGGCCCGAGAGGGGGGGACGCACGCCCGGGAGCCAGCCTGAGAGGGGGGGGAGACGGAGCACTGAGGGGGGGACACGCACAGGGGGAGAGGGAGCACTGAGGGGGGGACATGCACGCCCGGGAGCCAGCCTGAGAGGGGGGGAGACGGAGCACTGAGGGGGGGACATGCACGCCCGGGAGCCAGCCCGAGAGGGGGGGAGGCACGCCCGGAAGCCAGCCTGAGAGGGGGGGAGAGGGAGCACTGAGGGGGGGGGGGGGGGACACGCACGCCAGAGAGTCAGCCTGAGAGGGGGGGGGGGGGACGCACGCCCGGGAGCCAGCCTGAGAGGGGGGGAGACGGAGCACTGAGGGGGGGACATGCACGCCCGGGAGCCAGCCCGAGAGGGGGGGAGGCACGCCCGGGAGCCAGCCTGAGAGGGGGGGAGAGGGAGCACTGAGGGGCGGGGGGGGGACACGCACGCCAGAGAGTCAGCCTGAGAGGGGGGGGGGGGACGCACACCCGGGAGCCAGCCTGAGAGGGGGGGGAGACGGAGCACTGAGGGGGGGACATGCACGCCCGGGAGCCAGCCGAGAGGGGGGGATGCACGCCCGAGAGCCAGCCTGAGAGGGGGGGAGAGGGAGCACTGAGGGGGGGGGACACGCACGCCAGAGAGTCAGCCTGAGAGGGGGGGGGGGGGCAAACGCCCGGGATATAAGGGGGGCGTACAGATATAGGGGGGCGCATAGATATAGGGGGTACATAATTACCGGGTACACATAAGGGGCACACAGATACAGGGGGCGCATAATTACCGGGCACAGATATAGGGGGGCGCATAATTACCGGGCACAGATATAGGGGGGCGCATAATTACCGGGCACAGATATAGGAGGCGCATAATTACCGGGCACAGATATAGGGGGCGCATAATTACCGGGCACAGATATAGGGGGGCGCATAATTACCGGGCACAGATATAGGGGGGCGCATAATTACCGGGCACAGATATAGGGGGGCGCATAATTACCGGGCACAGATATAGGGGGGCGCATAATTACCGGGCACAGATATAGGGGGGCGCATAATTACCGGGCACAAATATAGGGGGGCGCATAATTACCGGGCACAGATATAGGGGGGCGCATAATTACCGGGCACAAATATAGGGGGCGCATAATTACCGGGCACAGATATAGGGGGCGCATAATTACCGGGCAAGATATAGGGGGCGCATATACCGGCACAGATATAGGGGGCGCATAATTACCGGGCACAGATATAGGGGGCGCATAATTACCGGGCACAGATATAGGGGGGCGCATAATTACCGGGCACAGATATAGGGGGGCGCATAATTACCGGGCACAGATATAGGGGGCGCATAATTACCGGGCACAGATATAGGGGGGCGCATAATTACCGGGCACAGATATAGGGGGGCGCATAATTACCGGGCACAGATATAGGGGGGGCGCATAATTACCGGGCACAGATATAGGGGGGCGCATAATTACCGGGCACAGATATAGGGGGCGCATAATTACCGGGCACAGATATAGGGGGGCGCATAATTACCGGGCACAGATATAGGGGGGCGCATAATTACCGGGCACAGATATAGGGGGGCGCATAATTACCGGGCACAGATATAGGGGGGCGCATAATTACCGGGCACAGATATAGGGGGGCGCATAATTACCGGGCACAGATATAGGGGGGCGCATAATTACCGGGCACAGATATAGGGGGGCGCATAATTACCGGGCACAGATATAGGGGGGCGCATAATTACCGGGCACAGATATAGGGGGCGCATAATTACCGGGCACAGATATAGGGGGGCGCATAATTACCGGGCACAGATATAGGGGGGCGCATAATTACCGGGCACAGATATAGGGGGCGCATAATTACCGGGCACAGATATAGGGGGGCGCATAATTACCGGGCACAGATATAGGGGGGGGCGCATAATTACCGGGCACAGATATAGGGGGGCGCATAATTACCGGGCACAGATATAGGGGGGCGCATAATTACCGGGCACAGATATAGGGGGGGCGCATAATTACCGGGCACAGATATAGGGGGGCGCATAATTACCGGGCACAGATATAGGGGGGCGCATAATTACCGGGCACAGATATAGGGGGGCGCATAATTACCGGGCACAGATATAGGGGGGCGCATAATTACCGGGCACAAGATATAGGGGGGCGCATAATTACCGGGCACAGATATAGGGGGGCGCATAATTACCGGGCACAGATATAGGGGGGCGCATAATTACCGGGCACAGATATAGGGGGGCGCATAATTACCGGGCACAGATATAGGGGGCGCATAATTACCGGGCACAGATATAGGGGGGCGCATAATTACCGGGCACAGATATAGGGGGGCGCATAATTACCGGGCACAGATATAGGGGGCACATAATTACCGGGCACAGATATAGGGGGGCGCATAATTACCGGGCACAGATATAGGGGGCACATAATTACCGGGCACAGATATAGGGGGCGCATAATTACCGGGCACAGATATAGGGGGGCGCATAATTACCGGGCACAGATATAGGGGGCGCATAATTACCGGGCACAGATATAGGGGGGCGCATAATTACCGGGCACAGATATAGGGGGGCGCATAATTACCGGGCACAAGATATAGGGGCGCATAATTACCGGGCACAGATATAGGGGGCGCATAATTACCGGGCACAGATATAGGGGGCGCATAATTACCGGGCACAGATATAGGGGGGCGCATAATTACCGGGCACAGATATAGGGGGCGCATAATTACCGGGCACAGATATAGGGGGCGCATAATTACCGGGCACAGATATAGGGGGGCGCATAATTACCGGGCACAGATATAGGGGGGCGCATAATTACCGGGCACAGATATAGGGGGCGCATAATTACCGGGCACAGATATAGGGGGCGCATAATTACCGGGCACAGATATAGGGGGGCGCATAATTACCGGGCACAGATATAGGGGGCGCATAATTACCGGGCACAAATATAGGGGGCGCATAATTACCGGGCACAGATATAGGGGGGCGCATAATTACCGGGCACAGATATAGGGGGCACATAATTACCGGGCACAGATATAGGGGGCGCATAATTACCGGGCACAGATATAGGAGGGCGCATAATTACCGGGCACAGATATAGGGGGGCGCATAATTACCGGGCACAGATATAGGGGGCGCATAATTACCGGGCACAGATATAGGGGGGCGCATAATTACCGGGCACAGATATAGGGGGCGCATAATTACCGGGCACAAATATAGGGGGCGCATAATTACCGGGCACAGATATAGGGGGGCGCATAATTACCGGGCACAGATATAGGGGGCACATAATTACCGGGCACAGATATAGGGGGGCGCATAATTACCGGGCACAGATATAGGGGGCACATAATTACCGGGCACAGATATAGGGGGCGCATAATTACCGGGCACAGATATAGGGGGGCGCATAATTACCGGGCACAGATATAGGGGGCACATAATTACCGGGCACAGATATAGGGGGGCGCATAATTACCGGGCACAGATATAGGGGGCACATAATTACCGGGCACAAATATAGAGGGGCGCATAATTACCGGGCACAGATATAGGGGGCACATAATTACCGGGCACAAATATAGGGGGGCGCATAATTACCGGGCACAGATATAGGGGGGCGCATAATTACCGGGCACAGATATAGGGGGCACATAATTACCGGGCACAAATATAGGGGGGCGCATAATTACCGGGCACAGATATAGGGGGGCGCATAATTACCGGGCACAGATATAGGGGGGCACATAATTACCGGGCACAGATATAGGGGGGCGCATAATTACCGGGCACAGATATAGGGGGCGCATAATTACCGGGCACAGATATAGGGGGCGCATAATTACCGGGCACAGATATAGGGGGGCGCATAATTACCGGGCACAGATATAGGGGGGCGCATAATTACCGGGCACAGATATAGGGGGGCGCATAATTACCGGGCACAGATATAGGGGGCGCATAATTACCGGGCACAGATATAGGGGGGCGCATAATTACCGGGCACAGATATAGGGGGGCGCATAATTACCGGGCACAGATATAGGGGGCGCATAATTACCGGGCACAGATATAGGGGGCGCATAATTACCGGGCACAGATATAGGGGGCGCATAATTACCGGGCACAGATATAGGGGGGCGCATAATTACCGGGCACAGATATAGGGGGCGCATAATTACCGGGCACAGATATAGGGGGGCGCATAATTACCGGGCACAGATATAGGGGGCGCATAATTACCGGGCACAGATATAGGGGGGCGCATAATTACCGGGCACAGATATAGGGGGGCGCATAATTACCGGGCACAGATATAGGGGGGCGCATAATTACCGGGCACAGATATAGGGGGCACATAAGGGGGGAGGGGGGGGCAAAGCGTGACGTCACATACTTACCGGCCGCCGCTCGCGCCAGTGTCACAGCCATCTGACCCGGAAGTAATGTGAGAAGCTCTGCAAAGCGCGGGGAATTCTGGGAGCCGGTGGCGTCATGGCAACTAGGCGCGCGAAGTCACGTGACTAGGACGCGCGCACGGCTCACACCATGAGAGAGACACACACACACACACACACACACACACACACACACACACACACACACACACACACACACACACACACACACACACACACACACACACACACACACACACACACACACACACACACACACACACACACACACTGATAGGCACACACAGTCACACACACACAGTGATACACATACACACACAGTGATACACACACACAGTGATACACACAACGTCATACACACACACACACACACAGTGATAGGCATACACATACACACACACACAGTCATACACATACACACACAGTGATACACATACACACACACACAGTGATACACACATACACAGTGACACACACAACGTGATACACACACAGTGATAGGCACACACACACACACCCACACAGTCATACACATACACACACACACACACACACACACACACACAGTGATACACATAGACAGTGACACACACACAGTGATACACATACACACACACACACACAGTGATACACATACACACACAGTGATACACACACACACACACAGTGATACACACAACGTGATACACACACACACACACACACACACAGTGATAGGCATACACATACACACACAGTGATAGGCATACACATACACACACACACACACACACAGTCATACACATACACACACAGTGATACACATACACACACACACAGTGATACACACATACACAGTGACACACAACGTGATACACACACAGTGATAGGCACACACACCCACACAGTCATACACATACACACACACACACACACACACACACACACACACACACACACAGTGATACACATAGACAGTGACACACACACACACACAGTGATACACATACACAGTGATACACACATAGTGATAGGCACACACAGTCATACACATACACACACACACAGTCATACACACACACAGTCATACACATACACACACGGTGTACACACATCCTGTACCTGCAGGAGGTAACTGTCCCCCACATCCTGTACCTGCAGGAGGTAACTGTCCCCCACATCCTGTACCTGCAGGAGGTAACTGTCCCCACATCCTGTACCTGCAGGAGGTAACTGTCCCACATCCTGTACCTGCAGGAGGTAACTGTCCCACATCCTTTACCTGCAGGAGGTAACTGTCCCCCACATCCTGTACCTGCAGGAGGTAACTGTCCCCCACATCCTGTACCTGCAGGAGGTAACTGTCCCCACATCCTGTACCTGCAGGAGGTAACTGTCCCCCACATCCTGTACCTGCAGGAGGTAACTGTCCCCCACATCCTGTACCTGCAGGAGGTAACTGTCCCCCACATCCTGTACCTGCAGGAGGTAACTGTCCCCCACATACTGTACCTGCAGGAGGTAACTGTCCCCCACACATCCTGTACCTGCAGGAGGTAACTGTCCCCCACACATCCTGTACCTGCAGGAGGTAACTGTCCCACATCCTGTACCTGCAGGAGGTAACTGTCCCCCACATACTGTACCTGCAGGAGGTAACTGTCCCCCACACATCCTGTACCTGCAGGAGGTAACTGTCCCCCACATCCTGTACCTGCAGGAGGTAACTGTCCCCCACACATCCTGTACCTGCAGGAGGTAACTGTCCCACATCCTGTACCTGCAGGAGGTAACTGTCCCACACATCCTGTACCTGCAGGAGGTAACTGTCCCCCACATCCTGTACCTGCAGGAGGTAACTGTCCCCCACATATTGTACCTGCAGGAGGTAACTGTCCCCCACACATCCTGTACCTGCAGGAGGTAACTGTCCCCCACACATCCTGTACCTGCAGGAGGTAACTGTCCCACATCCTGTACCTGCAGGAGGTAACTGTCCCCCACATACTGTACCTGTAGGAGGTAACTGTCCCCCACACATCCTGTACCTGCATGAGGTAACTGTCCCCCACATCCTGTACCTGCAGGAGGTAACTGTCCCCCACACATCCTGTACCTGCAGGAGGTAACTGTCCCACATCCTGTACCTGCAGGAGGTAACTGTCCCACACATCCTGTACCTGCAGGAGGTAACTGTCCCACACATCCTGTACCTGCAGGAGGTAACTGTGCCACACATCCTGTACCTGCAGGAGGTAACTGTCCCACACATCCTGTACCTGCAGGAGGTAACTGTCCCCCACATCCTGTACCTGCAGGAAGTAACTGTCCCCCACACATCCTGTACCTGCAGGAGGTAACTGTCCCCCACACATCCTGTCCTGCAGGAGGTAACTGTCCCCCACATCCTGTACCTGCAGGAGGTAACTGTCCCCCACACATCCTGTACCTGCAGGAGGTAACTGTCCCCCACACATCCTGTACCTGCAGGAGGTAACTGTCCCCCACACATCCTGTACCTGCAGGAGGTAACTGTCCCCCACACATCCTGTACCTGCAGGAGGTAACTGTCCCCCCACATCCTGTACCTGCAGGAGGTAACTGTCCCCCCACATCCTGTACCTGCAGGAGGTAACTGTCCCCCACATCCTGTACCTGCAGGAGGTAACTGTCCCCACACATCCTGTACCTGCAGGAGGTAACTGTCCCACACATCCTGTACCTGCAGGAGGTAACTGTCCCACACATCCTGTACCTGCAGGAGGTAACTGTCCCACACATCCTGTACCTGCAGGAGGTAACTGTCCCCCACATCCTGTACCTGCAGGAGGTAACTGTCCCCCACATCCTGTACCTGCAGGAGGTAACTGTCCCCACATCCTGTACCTGCAGGAGGTAACTGTCCCCCACACATCCTGTACCTGCAGGAGGTAACAGTCCCCCACACATCCTGTACCTGCAGGAGGTAACTGTCCCCCACACATCCTGTACCTGCAGGAGGTAACTGTCCCCCACACATCCTGTACCTGCAGGAGGTAACTGTCCCCCACACATCCTGTACCTGCAGGAGGTAACTGTCCCCCACACATCCTGTACCTGCAGGAGGTAACTGTCCCCTCACATCCTGTACCTGCAGGAGGTAACTGTCCCCCACACATCCTGTACCTGCAGGAGGTAACTGTCCCCCACATCCTGTATACCTGCAGGAGGTAACTGTCCCCCACATCCTGTACCTGCAGGAGGTAACTGCCCCACACATCCTGTACCTGCAGGAGGTAACTGTCCCCACATCCTGTACCTGCAGGAGGTAACTGTCCCACATCCTGTACCTGCAGGAGGTAACTGTCCCCCACATCCTGTACCTGCAGGAGGTAACTGTCCCCCTCATCCTGTACCTGCAGGAGGTAACTGTCCCCCACATGTACCTGCAGGAGGTAACTGTCCCCCACATCCTGTACCTGCAGGAGGTAACTGTCCCCACATCCTGTATACCTGCAGGAGGTAACTGTCCCACACATCCTGTACCTGCAGGAGGCAACTGCCCCCCACATCCTGTACCGGCAGGAGGTAACTGTCCCCACATCCTGTACCTGCAGGAGGTAACTGTCCCACATCCTGTACCTGCAGGAGGTAACTGTCCCCCACATCCTGTACCTGCAGGAGGTAACTGTCCCCCTCATCCTGTACCTGCAGGAGGTAACTGTCCCCCAAATCCTGTACCTGCAGGAGGTAACTGTCCCACATCCTGTACCTGCAGGAGGTAACTGTCCCCACATCCTGTACCTGCAGGAGGTAACTGTCCCCCACATCCTTTACCTGCAGGAGGTAACTGTCCCCCACATCCTGTACCTGCAGGAGGTAACTGTCCCCCACATCCTGTACCTGCAGGAGGTAACTGTCCCCCACATCCTGTACCTGCAGGAGGTAACTGTCCCCCACATCCTGTACCTGCAGGAGGTAACTGTCCCACATCCTTTACCTGCAGGAGGTAACTGTCCCACATCCTGTACCTGCAGGAGGTAACTGTCCCCCACATGCTGTACCTGCAGGAGGTAACTGTCCCACACATCCTGTACCTGCAGGAGGTAACTGTCCCCCACATCCTGTACCTGCAGGAGGTAACTCCCACACATCCTGTACCTGCAGGAGGTAACTGTCCCACATCCTGTACCTGCAGGAGGTAACTGTCCCACACATCCTGTACCTGCAGGAGGTAACTGTCCCACACATCCTGTACCTGCAGGAGGTAACTGTCCCACATCCTTTACCTGCAGGAGGTAACTGTCCCACATCCTGTACCTGCAGGAGGTAACTGTCCCACATCCTGTACCTGCAGGAGGTAACTGTCCCCCACATCCTGTACCTGCAGGAGGTAACTGTCCCACACATCCTGTACCTGCAGGAGGCAACTGCCCCCCACATCCTGTACCTGCAGGAGGTAACTGTCCCCACATCCTGTACCTGCAGGAGGTAACTGTCCCACATCCTGTACCTGCAGGAGGTAACTGTCCCCCACATCCTGTACCTGCAGGAGGTAACTGTCCCCCTCATCCTGTACCTGCAGGAGGTAACTGTCCCCCAAATCCTGTACCTGCAGGAGGTAACTGTCCCACATCCTGTACCTGCAGGAGGTAACTGTCCCCACATCCTGTACCTGCAGGAGGTAACTGTCCCCCACACATCCTGTACCTGCAGGAGGTAACTGTCCCCCACACATCCTGTACCTGCAGGAGGTAACTGTCCCCCACACATCCTGTACCTGCAGGAGGTAACTGTCCCCCACACATCCTGTACCTGCAGGAGGTAACTGTCCCCCACACATCCTGTAACTGCAGGAGGTAACTGTCCCCCACACATCCTGTACCTGCAGGAGGTAACTGTCCCCCACACATCCTGTACCTGCAGGAGGTAACTGTCCCCCACACATCCTGTACCTGCAGGAGGTAACTGTCCCCCTCATCCTGTACCTGCAGGAGGTAACTGTCCCCCACATCATGTACCTGCAGGAGGTAACTGTCCCCACATCCTGTATACCTGCAGGAGGTAACTGTCCCACATCCTGTACCTGCAGGAGGTAACTGTCCCCCACATCCTGTACCTGCAGGAGGTAACTGTCCCCCTCATCCTGTACCTGCAGGAGGTAACTGTCCCCCAAATCCTGTACCTGCAGGAGGTAACTGTCCCACATCCTGTACCTGCAGGAGGTAACTGTCCCCCACATCCTTTACCTGCGGAGGTAACTGTCCCCCACATCCTGTACCTGCAGGAGGTAACTGTCCCACATCCTGTACCTGCAGGAGGTAACTGTCCCACACATCCTGTACCTGCAGGAGGTAACTGTCCCACATCCTTTACCTGCAGGAGGTAACTGTCCCACATCCTGTACCTGCAGGAGGTAACTGTCCCACATCATGTACCTGCAGGAGGTAACTGTCCCCCACATCCTGTACCTGCAGGAGGTAACTGTCCCACATCCTGTACCTGCAGGAGGTAACTGTCCCACACATCCTGTACCTGCAGGAGGTAACTGTCCCACATCCTGTACCTGCAGGAGGTAACTGTCCCCACATCCTGTACCTGCAGGAGGTAACTGTCCCCCACATCCTGTACCTGCAGGAGGTAACTGTCCCCCACATCCTGTACCTGCAGGAGGTAACTGTCCCCCACATCCTGTACCTGCAGGAGGTAACTGTCCCCACACATCCTGTACCTGCAGGAGGTAACTGTCCCACACATCCTGTACCTGCAGGAGGTAACTGTCCCACACATCCTGTACCTGCAAGAGGTAACTGTCCCCACATCCTGTACCTGCAGGAGGTAACTGTCCCCACATCCTGTACCTGCAGGAGGTAACTGTCCCCCACACATCCTGTACCTGCAGGAGGTAACTGTCCCCCACACATCCTGTACCTGCAGGAGGTAACTGTCCCCCACACATCCTGTACCTGCAGGAGGTAACTGTCCCCCACACATCCTGTACCTGCAGGAGGTAACTGTCCCCCACACATCCTGTACCTGCAGGAGGTAACTGTCCCCCACACATCCTGTACCTGCAGGAGGTAACTGTCCCCCACACATCCTGTACCTGCAGGAGGTAACTGTCCCCCACACATCCTGTACCTGCAGGAGGTAACTGTCCCCCTCATCCTGTACCTGCAGGAGGTAACTGTCCCCCACATCATGTACCTGCAGGAGGTAACTGTCCCCCACATCCTGTACCTGCAGGAGGTAACTGTCCCCACATCCTGTATACCTGCAGGAGGTAACTGTCCCACACATCCTGTACCTGCAGGAGGCAACTGCCCCCCACATCCTGTACCTGCAGGAGGTAACTGTCCCCACATCCTGTACCTGCAGGAGGTAACTGTCCCACATCCTGTACCTGCAGGAGGTAACTGTCCCCCACATCCTGTACCTGCAGGAGGTAACTGTCCCCCTCATCCTGTACCTGCAGGAGGTAACTGTCCCCCAAATCCTGTACCTGCAGGAGGTAACTGTCCCACATCCTGTACCTGCAGGAGGTAACTGTCCCCACATCCTGTACCTGCAGGAGGTAACTGTCCCCCACATCCTTTACCTGCGGAGGTAACTGTCCCCCACATCCTGTACCTGCAGGAGGTAACTGTCCCCCACATCCTGTATTTGCAGGAGGTAACTGTCCCCCACATCCTGTACCTGCAGGAGGTAACTGTCCCCCACATCCTGTACCTGCAGGAGGTAACTGTCCCACATCCTTTACCTGCAGGAGGTAACTGTCCCACATCCTGTACCTGCAGGAGGTAACTGTCCCCCACATGCTGTACCTGCAGGAGGTAACTGTCCCACACATCCTGTACCTGCAGGAGGTAACTGTCCCCCACATCCTGTACCTGCAGGAGGTAACTGTCCCCCACATCCTGTACCTGCAGGAGGTAACTGTCCCACACATCCTGTACCTGCAGGAGGTAACTGTCCCACATCCTGTACCTGCAGGAGGTAACTGTCCCACACATCCTGTACCTGCAGGAGGTAACTGTCCCCCACATCCTGTACCTGCAGGAGGTAACTGTCCCACACATCCTGTACCTGCAGGAGGTAACTGTCCCACATCCTGTACCTGCAGGAGGTAACTGTCCCACACATCCTGTACCTGCAGGAGGTAACTGTCCCACATCCTTTACCTGCAGGAGGTAACTGTCCCACATCCTGTACCTGCAGGAAGTAACTGTCCCACATCCTGTACCTGCAGGAGGTAACTGTCCCCCACATCCTGTACCTGCAGGAGGTAACTGTCCCACATCCTGTACCTGCAGGAGGTAACTGTCCCCACATCCTGTACCTGCAGGAGGTAACTGTCCCCCACATCCTGTACCTGCAGGAGGTAACTGTCCCCCACATCCTGTACCTGCAGGAGGTAACTGTCCCCCACATCCTGTACCTGCAGGAGGTAACTGTCCCCACACATCCTGTACCTGCAGGAGGTAACTGTCCCACACATCCTGTACCTGCAGGAGGTAACTGTCCCACACATCCTGTACCTGCAGGAGGTAACTGTCCCACACATCCTGTACCTGCAGGAGGCAACTGCCCCCCACATCCTGTACCTGCAGGAGGTAACTGTCCCACATCCTTTACCTGCAGGAGGTAACTGTCCCACATCCTGTACCTGCAGGAGGTAACTGTCCCACATCCTGTACCTGCAGGAGGTACAGTAACTGTCCCCCACAACCTGTACCTGCAGGAGGTAACTGTCCCCCACATCCTGTACCTGCAGGAGGTAACTGTCCCCCACACATCCTGTACCTGCAGGAGATAACTCCCCCACATCCTGTACCTGCAGGGGGTAACTGTCCCCCACATCCTGTACCTGCAGGAGGTAACTGTCCCACATCCTGTACCTGCAGGAGGTAACTGTCCCCCACACATCCTGTACCTGCAGGAGATAACTGTCCCCCACATCCTGTACCTGCAGGAGGTAACTGTCCCACATCCTGCAGGAGGTAACTGTCCCCCACACATCCTGTACCTGCAGGAGATAACTGTCCCCCACATCCTGTACCTGCAGGAGGTAACTGTCCCCCACATCCTGTACCTGCAGGAGGTAACTGTCCCACATCCTGTACCTGCAGGAGGTAACTGTCCCACATCCTGTACCTGCAGGAGGTAACTGTCCCACATCCTGTACCTGCAGGAGGTAACTGTCCCCCACATCCTGTACCTGCAGGAGGTAACTGTCCCACATCCTGTACCTGCAGGAGGTAACTGTCCCACACATCCTGTACCTGCAGGAGGTAACTGTCCCACATCCTGTACCTGCAGGAGGTAACTGTCCCCACATCCTGTACCTGCAGGAGGTAACTGTCCCCCACATCCTGTACCTGCAGGAGGTAACTGTCCCCCACATCCTGTACCTGCAGGAGGTAACTGTCCCCCACATCCTGTACCTGCAGGAGGTAACTGTCCCCACACATCCTGTACCTGCAGGAGGTAACTGTCCCACACATCCTGTACCTGCAGGAGGTAACTGTCCCACACATCCTGTACCTGCAAGAGGTAACTGTCCCCACATCCTGTACCTGCAGGAGGTAACTGTCCCCACATCCTGTACCTGCAGGAGGTAACTGTCCCCCACACATCCTGTACCTGCAGGAGGTAACTGTCCCCCACACATCCTGTACCTGCAGGAGGTAACTGTCCCCCACACATCCTGTACCTGCAGGAGGTAACTGTCCCCCACACATCCTGTACCTGCAGGAGGTAACTGTCCCCCACACATCCTGTACCTGCAGGAGGTAACTGTCCCCCACACATCCTGTACCTGCAGGAGGTAACTGTCCCCCACACATCCTGTACCTGCAGGAGGTAACTGTCCCCCACACATCCTGTACCTGCAGGAGGTAACTGTCCCCCTCATCCTGTACCTGCAGGAGGTAACTGTCCCCCACATCATGTACCTGCAGGAGGTAACTGTCCCCCACATCCTGTACCTGCAGGAGGTAACTGTCCCCACATCCTGTATACCTGCAGGAGGTAACTGTCCCACACATCCTGTACCTGCAGGAGGCAACTGCCCCCCACATCCTGTACCTGCAGGAGGTAACTGTCCCCACATCCTGTACCTGCAGGAGGTAACTGTCCCACATCCTGTACCTGCAGGAGGTAACTGTCCCCCACATCCTGTACCTGCAGGAGGTAACTGTCCCCCTCATCCTGTACCTGCAGGAGGTAACTGTCCCCCAAATCCTGTACCTGCAGGAGGTAACTGTCCCACATCCTGTACCTGCAGGAGGTAACTGTCCCCACATCCTGTACCTGCAGGAGGTAACTGTCCCCCACATCCTTTACCTGCGGAGGTAACTGTCCCCCACATCCTGTACCTGCAGGAGGTAACTGTCTCCCACATCCTGTATTTGCAGGAGGTAACTGTCCCCCACATCCTGTACCTGCAGGAGGTAACTGTCCCCCACATCCTGTACCTGCAGGAGGTAACTGTCCCACATCCTTTACCTGCAGGAGGTAACTGTCCCACATCCTGTACCTGCAGGAGGTAACTGTCCCCCACATGCTGTACCTGCAGGAGGTAACTGTCCCACACATCCTGTACCTGCAGGAGGTAACTGTCCCCCACATCCTGTACCTGCAGGAGGTAACTGTCCCCCACATCCTGTACCTGCAGGAGGTAACTGTCCCACACATCCTGTACCTGCAGGAGGTAACTGTCCCACATCCTGTACCTGCAGGAGGTAACTGTCCCACACATCCTGTACCTGCAGGAGGTAACTGTCCCCCACATCCTGTACCTGCAGGAGGTAACTGTCCCACACATCCTGTACCTGCAGGAGGTAACTGTCCCACATCCTGTACCTGCAGGAGGTAACTGTCCCACACATCCTGTACCTGCAGGAGGTAACTGTCCCACATCCTTTACCTGCAGGAGGTAACTGTCCCACATCCTGTACCTGCAGGAGGTAACTGTCCCACATCCTGTACCTGCAGGAGGTAACTGTCCCCCACATCCTGTACCTGCAGGAGGTAACTGTCCCACATCCTGTACCTGCAGGAGGTAACTGTCCCACACATCCTGTACCTGCAGGAGGTAACTGTCCCACATCCTGTACCTGCAGGAGGTAACTGTCCCCACATCCTGTACCTGCAGGAGGTAACTGTCCCCCACATCCTGTACCTGCAGGAGGTAACTGTCCCCCACATCCTGTACCTGCAGGAGGTAACTGTCCCCCACATCCTGTACCTGCAGGAGGTAACTGTCCCCACACATCCTGTACCTGCAGGAGGTAACTGTCCCACACATCCTGTACCTGCAGGAGGTAACTGTCCCACACATCCTGTACCTGCAGGAGGTAACTGTCCCACACATCCTGTACCTGCAGGAGGTAACTGTCCCCCACATCCTGTACCTGCAGGAGGTAACTGTCCCCCACATCCTGTACCTGCAGGAGGTAACTGTCCCCACATCCTGTACCTGCAGGAGGTAACTGTCCCCACATCCTGTACCTGCAGGAGGTAACTGTCCCCCACACATCCTGTACCTGCAGGAGGTAACTGTCCCCCACACATCCTGTACCTGCAGGAGGTAACTGTCCCCCACACATCCTGTACCTGCAGGAGGTAACTGTCCCCCACACATCCTGTACCTGCAGGAGGTAACTGTCCCCCACACATCCTGTACCTGCAGGAGGTAACTGTCCCCCACACATCCTGTACCTGCAGGAGGTAAGTGTCCCCCACACATCCTGTACCTGCAGGAGGTAACTGTCCCCCACATCCTGTATACCTGCAGGAGGTAACTGTCCCCCACATCCTGTACCTGCAGGAGGTAACTGCCCCACACATCCTGTACCTGCAGGAGGTAACTGTCCCCACATCCTGTACCTGCAGGAGGTAACTGTCCCACATCCTGTACCTGCAGGAGGTAACTGTCCCCCACATCCTGTACATGCAGGAGGTAACTGTCCCCCTCATCCTGTACCTGCAGGAGGTAACTGTCCCCCACATCATGTACCTGCAGGAGGTAACTGTCTCCCACATCCTGTACCTGCAGGAGGTAACTGTCCCCACATCCTGTATACCTGCAGGAGGTAACTGTCCCACACATCCTGTACCTGCAGGAGGCAACTGCCCCCCACATCCTGTACCTGCAGGAGGTAACTGTCCCCACATCCTGTACCTGCAGGAGGTAACTGTCCCACATCCTGTACCTGCAGGAGGTAACTGTCCCCCACATCCTGTACCTGCAGGAGGTAACTGTCCCCCTCATCCTGTACCTGCAGGAGGTAACTGTCCCCCAAATCCTGTACCTGCAGGAGGTAACTGTCCCACATCCTGTACCTGCAGGAGGTAACTGTCCCCACATCCTGTACCTGCAGGAGGTAACTGTCCCCCACATCCTTTACCTGCAGGAGGTAACTGTCCCCCACATCCTGTACCTGCAGGAGGTAACTGTCCCCCACATCCTGTACCTGCAGGAGGTAACTGTCCCCCACATCCTGTACCTGCAGGAGGTAACTGTCCCCCACATCCTGTACCTGCAGGAGGTAACTGTCCCACATCCTTTACCTGCAGGAGGTAACTGTCCCACATCCTGTACCTGCAGGAGGTAACTGTCCCACACATGCTGTACCTGCAGGAGGTAACTGTCCCACACATCCTGTACCTGCAGGAGGTAACTGTCCCCCACATCCTGTACCTGCAGGAGGTAACTGTCCCACACATCCTGTACCTGCAGGAGGTAACTGTCCCACATCCTGTACCTGCAGGAGGTAACTGTCCCACACATCCTGTACCTGCAGGAGGTAACTGTCCCACATCCTTTACCTGCAGGAGGTAACTGTCCCACATCCTGTACCTGCAGGAGGTAACTGTCCCACATCCTGTACCTGCAGGAGGTAACTGTCCCCCACATCCTGTACCTGCAGGAGGTAACTGTCCCACACATCCTGTACCTGCAGGAGGTAACTGTCCCACATCCTGTACCTGCAGGAGGTAACTGTCCCACATGCTTTACCTGCAGGAGGTAACTGTCCCACATCCTGTACCTGCAGGAGGTAACTGTCCCACATCCTGTACCTGCAGGAGGTACAGTAACTGTCCCCCACAACCTGTACCTGCAGGAGGTAACTGTCCCCCACATCCTGTACCTGCAGGAGGTAACTGTCCCCCACACATCCTGTACCTGCAGGAGATAACTCCCCCACATCCTGTACCTGCAGGAGGTAACTGTCCCCCACATCCTGTACCTGCAGGAGGTAACTGTCCCACATCCTGTACCTGCAGGAGGTAACTGTCCCCCACACATCCTGTACCTGCAGGAGATAACTGTCCCCCACATCCTGTACCTGCAGGAGGTAACTGTCCCACATCCTGCAGGAGGTAACTGTCCCCCACACATCCTGTACCTGCAGGAGATAACTGTCCCCCACATCCTGTACCTGCAGGAGGTAACTGTCCCCCACATCCTGTACCTGCAGGAGGTAACTGTCCCCCACATCCTGTACCTGCAGGAGGTAACTGTCCCCACATCCCGTACCTGCAGGAGGTAACTGTCCCACATCCTGTACCTGCAGGAAGTAACTGTCCCCCACATCCTGTACCTGCAAGAGGTAACTGTCCCCACATCCTGTACCTGCAGGAGGTAACTGTCCCCACATCCTGTACCTGCAGGAGGTAACTGTCCCCCACACATCCTGTACCTGCAGGAGGTAACTGTCCCCCACACATCCTGTACCTGCAGGAGGTAACTGTCCCCCACACATCCTGTACCTGCAGGAGGTAACTGTCCCCCACACATCCTGTACCTGCAGGAGGTAACTGTCCCCCACACATCCTGTACCTGCAGGAGGTAACTGTCCCCCACACATCCTGTACCTGCAGGAGGTAACTGTCCCCCACACATCCTGTACCTGCAGGAGGTAACTGTCCCCCACATCCTGTATACCTGCAGGAGGTAACTGTCCCCCACATCCTGTACCTGCAGGAGGTAACTGCCCCACACATCCTGTACCTGCAGGAGGTAACTGTCCCCACATCCTGTACCTGCAGGAGGTAACTGTCCCCCACATCCTGTACCTGCAGGAGGTAACTGTCCCCCACATCCTGTACCTGCAGGAGGTAACTGTCCCCCACACATCCTGTACCTGCAGGAGGTAACTGTCCCCCACACATCCTGTACCTGCAGGAGGTAACTGTCCCCCACACATCCTGTACCTGCAGGAGGTAACTGTCCCCCACACATCCTGTACCTGCAGGAGGTAACTGTCCCCCACACATCCTGTACCTGCAGGAGGTAACTGTCCCCCACACATCCTGTACCTGCAGGAGGTAACTGTCCCCCACACATCCTGTACCTGCAGGAGGTAACTGTCCCCCTCATCCTGTACCTGCAGGAGGTAACTGTCCCCCACATCATGTACCTGCAGGAGGTAACTGTCCCCCTCATCCTGTACCTGCAGGAGGTAACTGTCCCCACATCCTGTATACCTGCAGGAGGTAACTGTCCCACACATACTGTACCTGCAGGAGGCAACTGCCCCCCACATCCTGTACCTGCAGGAGGTAACTGTCCCCACATCCTGTACCTGCAGGAGGTAACTGTCCCACATCCTGTACCTGCAGGAGGTAACTGTCCCCCACATCCTGTACCTGCAGGAGGTAACTGTCCCCCTCATCCTGTACCTGCAGGAGGTAACTGTCCCCCATATCCTGTACCTGCAGGAGGTAACTGTCCCACATCCTGTACCTGCAGGAGGTAACTGTCCCCCACATCCTGTACCTGCAGGAGGTAACTGTCCCCCACATCCTTTACCTGCGGAGGTACAGTAACTGTCCCCCACATCCTGTACCTGCAGGAGGTAACTGTCCCCCACATCCTGTATTTGCAGGAGGTAACTGTCCCCCACATCCTGTACCTGCAGGAGGTAACTGTCCCCCACATCCTGTACCTGCAGGAGGTAACTGTCCCACATCCTTTACCTGCAGGAGGTAACTGTCCCACATCCTGTACCTGCAGGAGGTAACTGTCCCCCACATGCTGTACCTGCAGGAGGTAACTGTCCCACACATCCTGTACCTGCAGGAGGTAACTGTCCCCCACATCCTGTACCTGCAGGAGGTAACTGTCCCCCACATCCTGTACCTGCAGGAGGTAACTGTCCCACACATCCTGTACCTGCAGGAGGTAACTGTCCCACATCCTGTACCTGCAGGAGGTAACTGTCCCACACATCCTGTACCTGCAGGAGGTAACTGTCACACATCCTTTACCTGCAGGAGGTAACTGTCCCACATCCTGTACCTGCAGGAGGTAACTGTCCCACATCCTGTACCTGCAGGAGGTAACTGTCCCCCACATCCTGTACCTGCAGGAGGTAACTGTCCCACATCCTGTACCTGCAGGAGGTAACTGTCCCACACATCCTGTACCTGCAGGAGGTAACTGTCCCACATCCTGTACCTGCAGGAGGTAACTGTCCCCCACATCCTGTACCTGCAGGAGGTAACTGTCCCCCACATCCTGTACCTGCAGGAGGTAACTGTCCCCCACATCCTGTACCTGCAGGAGGTAACTGTCCCCCACATCCTGTACCTGCAGGAGGTAACTGTCCCACACATCCTGTACCTGCAGGAGGTAACTGTCCCCCCACATCCTGTACCTGCAGGAGGTAACTCCCCACATCCTGTACCTGCAGGAGGTAACTGTCCCCACACATCCTGTACCTGCAGGAGGTAACTGTCCCCCACATCCTGTACCTGCAGGAGGTAACTGTCCCCCACATCCTGTACCTGCAGGAGGTAACTGTCCCCCACACATCCTGTACCTGCAGGAGATAATTCCCCCACATCCTGTACCTGCAGGAGGTAACTGTCCCCCACACATCCTGTACCTGCAGGAGATATCTGTCCCCCACATCCTGTACCTGCAGGAGGTAACTGTCCCACATCCTGTACCTGCAGGAGGTAACTGTCCCCCACATCCTGTACCTGCAGGAGGTAACTGTCCCCCACATCCTGTACCTGCAGGAGGTAACTGTCCCACACATCCTGTACCTGCAGGAGGTAACTGTCCCACATCCTGTACCTGCAGGAGGTAACTGTCCCCCACATCCTGTACCTGCAGGAGGTAACTGTCCCCCACATCCTGTACCTGCAGGAGGTAACTGTCCCCCACATCCTGTACCTGCAGGAGGTAACTGTCCCCCACATCCTGTACCTGCAGGAGGTAACTGTCCCCCACATCCTGTACCTGCAGGAGGTAACTGTCCCACACATACTGTACCTGCAGGAGGTAACTGTCCCCCACATCCTGTACCTGCAGGAGGTAACTGTCCCCACATCCTGTACCTGCAGGAGGCAACTGCCCCCTCTCCAGGTAACTGAACCCACCATCTGCCCCCTATCCAGGTAACTGCACCCACCAACTGCCCCCTCTCCAGGTAACTGAACCCACCATCTGCCCCCTCTCCAGGTAACTGTCCCCACCAAGTGCCCCCTCTCCAGGTAACTGCACCCACCAACTGCCCCCTCTCCAGGTAACTGCACTCACCAACTGCCCCCTCTCCAGGTAACTGCACCCACAAACTGCCCCCTCTCCTAACTGTCCCCACCAACTGCCCCCTCTGCAGGTAACTGCACCCACCAACTGCCCCCTCTCCAGGTAACTGCACCCCCCAACTGCCCCCTCTCCAGGTAACTCTCCCCACCAACTGCCCCCTCTGCAGGTAACTGCACCCACCAACTGCCCCCTCTCCAGGTAACTGAACCCACCATCTGCCCCCTCTCCAGGTAACTGTCCCCACCAACTGCCCCCTCTCCAGGTAACTGCACCCACCAACTGCCCCCTCTCCAGGTAACTGTCCCCACCAACTGCCCCCTCTCCAGGTAACTGTCCCCACCAACTGCCCCCTCTCCAGGTAACTGTCCCCACCATCTGCCCCCTCTCCAGGTAACTGTCCCCACCAACTGCCCCCTCTCCAGGTAACTGCACCCACCAACTGCCCCCTCTCCAGGTAACTGTCCCCAGCAACTGCCCCCTCTCCAGGTAACTGTCCCCACCAACTGCCCCCTCTCCAGGTAACTGTCCCCACCAACTGCCCCCTCTCCAGGTAACTGCACCCACCAACTGCCCCCTCTCCAGGTAACTGTCCCCAGTAACTGCCCCCTCTCCAGGTAACTGCACCCACCAAATGCCCCCTCTCCAGGTAACTGCACCCACCAACTGCCCCCTCTCCAGTTAACTGCACCCACCAACTGCCCCCTCTCCAGGTAACTGTCCCCACCAACTGCCCCCTTTCCAGGTAACTGTCCCCACCAACTGCCCCCTCTCCAGGTAACTGTCCCCACCAACTGCCCCCTCTCCAGGTAACTGTCCCCACCAACTGCACCCTCTCCAGGTAACTGCACCCACCAACTGCCCCCTCTCCAGGTAACTGCACCCAGTAACTGCCCCCTCTCCAGGTAACTATCCCCAGTAACTGCCCCCTCTCCAGGTAACTGCACCCACCAACTGCCCCCTCTCCAGGTAACTGTCCCCACCAACTGCCCCCTCTCCAGGTAACTGTCCCCACCATCTGCCCCCTCTCCAGGTAACTGTCCCCACCATCTGCCCCCTCTCCAGGTAACTGTCCCCACCAACTGCCCCCTCTCCAGGTAACTGCACCCACCAACTGCCCCCTCTCCAGGTAACTGTCCCCACCAACTGCCCCCTCTCCAGGTAACTGTCCCCACCATCTGCCCCCTCTCCAGGTAACTGTCCCCACCATCTGCCCCCTCTCCAGGTAACTGCACCCACCAACTGCCCCCTCTCCAGGTAACTGCACCCACCAACTGCCCCCTCTCCAGGTAACTGCACCCACCAACTGCCCCCTCTCCAGGTAACTGCACCCACCAACTGCCCCCTCTCCAGGTAACTGTCCCCACCATCTGCCCCCTCTCCAGGTAACTGTCCCCACCATCTGCCCCCTCTCCAGGTAACTGTCCCCACCAACTGCCCCCTCTCCAGGTAACTGCACCCACCAACTGCCCCCTCTCCAGGTAACTGTCCCCACCAACTGCCCCCTCTCCAGGTAACTGTCCCCACCATCTGCCCCCTCTCCAGGTAACTGTCCCCACCATCTGCCCCCTCTCCAGGTAACTGCACCCACCAACTGCCCCCTCTCCAGGTAACTGCACCCACCAACTGCCCCCTCTCCAGGTAACTGCACCCACCAACTGCCCCCTCTCCAGGTAACTGCACCCACCAACTGCCCCCTCTCCAGGTAACTGTCCCCACCAACTGCCCCCTCTCCAGGTAACTGCACCCACCAACTGCCCCCTCTCCAGGTAACTGCACCCACCAACTGCCCCCTCTCCAGGTAACTGTCCCCACCAACTGCCCCCTCTCCAGGTAACTCCCCACCATCTGCCCCCTCTCCAGGTAACTGTCCCCACCAACTGCCCCCTCTCCAGGTAACTGCACCCACCAACTGCCCCCTCTCCAGGTAACTGTCCCCACCAACTGCCCCCTCTCCAGGTAACTGTCCCCACCATCAGCCCCCTCTCCAGGTAACTGCACCCACCAACTGCCCCCTCTCCAGGTAACTGTCCCCACCAACTGCCCCCTCTCCAGGTAACTGTCCCCACCATCTGCCCCCTCTCCAGGTAACTGTCCCCACCAACTGCCCCCTCTCCAGGTAACTGCACCCACCAACTGCCCCCTCTCCAGGTAACTGTCCCCACCAACTGCCCCCTCTCCAGGTAACTGTCCCCACCAACTGCCCCCTCTCCAGGTAACTGCACCCACCAACTGCCCCCTCTCCAGGTAACTGTCCCCACCAACTGCCCCCTCTCCAGGTAACTGTCCCCACCAACTGCCCCCTCTCCAGGTAACTGTCCCCACCAACTGCCCCCTCTCCAGGTAACTGTCCCCACCAACTGCCCCCTCTCCAGGTAACTGTCCCCACCAACTGCCCCCTTTCCAGGTAACTGTCCCCACCATCTGCCCCCTCTCGAGGTAACTGTCCCCACCAGCTGCCCCCTCTGCAGGTAACTGTCCCCACCAACTGCCCCCTCTCCAGGTAACTGTCCCCACCAACTGCCCCCTCTCCAGGTAACTGCACCCACCAACTGCCCCCTCTCCAGGTAACTGCACCCACCAACTGCCCCCTCTCCAGGTAACTGTCCCCACCATCTGCCCCCTCTCCAGGTAACTGTCCCCACCAACTGCCCCCTCTCCAGGTAACTGCACCCACCAACTGCCCCCTCTCCAGGTAACTGCACCCACCAACTGCCCCCTCTCCAGGTAACTGTCCCCACCAACTGCCCTCTCTCCAGGTAACTGCACCCACCAACTGCCCCCTCTCCAGGTAACTGTCCCCAGTAACTGCCCCCTCTCCAGGTAACTGCACCCACCAACTGCCCCCTCTCCAGGTAACTGTCCCCACCATCTGCCCCCTCTCCAGGTAACTGTCCCCACCAACTGCCCCCTCTCCAGGTAACTGCACCCACCAACTGCCCCCTCTCCAGGTAACTGTCCCCACCAACTGCCCCCTTTCCAGGTAACTGCACCCACCAACTGCCCCCTCTCCAGGTAACTGTCCCCAGTAACTGCCCCCTCTCCAGGTAACTGCACCCACCAACTGCCCCCTCTCCAGGTAACTGTCCCCAGCAACTGCCGCCTCTCCAGGTAACTGTCCCCACCAACTGCCCCCTCTCCAGGTAACTGTTCCCACCAACTGCCCCCTCTCCAGGTAACTGCACCCACCAACTGCCCCCTCTCCAGGTAACTGTCCCCAGTAACTGCCCCCTCTCCAGGTAACTGCACCCACCAAATGCCCCCTCTCCAGGTAACTGCACCCACCAACTGCCCCCTCTCCAGGTAACTGCACCCACCAACTGCCCCCTCTCCAGGTAACTGTCCCCACCAACTGCCCCCTTTCCAGGTAACTGTCCCCACCAACTGCCCCCTCTCCAGGTAACTGTCCCCACCAACTGCCCCCTCTCCAGGTAACTGCACCCACCAACTGCCCCCTCTCCAGGTAACTGCACCCACCAACTGCCCCCTCTCCAGGTAACTGTCCCCACCAACTGCCCCCTCTCCAGGTAACTCCCCACCATCTGCCCCCTCTCCAGGTAACTGTCCCCACCAACTGCCCCCTCTCCAGGTAACTGCACCCACCAACTGCCCCCTCTCCAGGTAACTGTCCCCACCAACTGCCCCCTCTCCAGGTAACTGTCCCCACCATCAGCCCCCTCTCCAGGTAACTGCACCCACCAACTGCCCCCTCTCCAGGTAACTGTCCCCACCAACTGCCCCCTCTCCAGGTAACTGTCCCCACCATCTGCCCCCTCTCCAGGTAACTGTCCCCACCAACTGCCCCCTCTCCAGGTAACTGCACCCACCAACTGCCCCCTCTCCAGGTAACTGTCCCCACCAACTGCCCCCTCTCCAGGTAACTGTCCCCACCAACTGCCCCCTCTCCAGGTAACTGCACCCACCAACTGCCCCCTCTCCAGGTAACTGTCCCCACCAACTGCCCCCTCTCCAGGTAACTGTCCCCACCAACTGCCCCCTCTCCAGGTAACTGTCCCCACCAACTGCCCCCTCTCCAGGTAACTGTCCCCACCAACTGCCCCCTCTCCAGGTAACTGTCCCCACCAACTGCCCCCTTTCCAGGTAACTGTCCCCACCATCTGCCCCCTCTCGAGGTAACTGTCCCCACCAGCTGCCCCCTCTGCAGGTAACTGTCCCCACCAACTGCCCCCTCTCCAGGTAACTGTCCCCACCAACTGCCCCCTCTCCAGGTAACTGCACCCACCAACTGCCCCCTCTCCAGGTAACTGCACCCACCAACTGCCCCCTCTCCAGGTAACTGTCCCCACCATCTGCCCCCTCTCCAGGTAACTGTCCCCACCAACTGCCCCCTCTCCAGGTAACTGCACCCACCAACTGCCCCCTCTCCAGGTAACTGTCCCCACCAACTGCCCTCTCTCCAGGTAACTGCACCCACCAACTGCCCCCTCTCCAGGTAACTGTCCCCAGTAACTGCCCCCTCTCCAGGTAACTGCACCCACCAACTGCCCCCTCTCCAGGTAACTGTCCCCACCATCTGCCCCCTCTCCAGGTAACTGTCCCCACCAACTGCCCCCTCTCCAGGTAACTGCACCCACCAACTGCCCCCTCTCCAGGTAACTGTCCCCACCAACTGCCCCCTCTCCAGGTAACTGCACCCACCAACTGCCCCCTCTCCAGGTAACTGTCCCCAGTAACTGCCCCCTCTCCAGGTAACTGCACCCACCAACTGCCCCCTCTCCAGGTAACTGCACCCACCAACTGCCCCCTCTCCAGGTAACTGCACCCACCAACTGCCCTCTCTCCAGGTAACTGCACCCACCAACTGCCCCCTCTCCAGGTAACTGTCCCCACCAACTGCCCCCTCTCCAGGTAACTGTCCCCACCAACTGCCCCCTCTCCAGGTAACTGCACCCACCATCTGCCCCCTCTCCAGGTAACTGCACCCACCAACTGCCCCCTCTCCAGGTAACTGCACCCACCAACTGCCCCCTCTCCAGGTAACTGCACCCACCATCTGCCCCCTCTCCAGGTAACTGTCCCCACCAACTGCCCCCTCTCCAGGTAACTGCACCCACTAACTGCCCCCTCTCCAGGTAACTGCACCCACCATCTGCCCCCTCTCCAGGTAACTGTCCCCACCAACTGCCCCCTCTCCAGGTAACTGCACCCACCAACTGCCCCCTCTCCAGGTAACTGTCCCCACCAACTGCCCCCTCTCAAGGTAACTGCACCCACCAACTGCCCCCTCTCCAGGTAACTGCCCCCTCTCCAGGTAACTGCACCCACCAACTGCCCTCTCTCCAGGTAACTGCACCCACCAACTGCCCCCTCTCCAGGTAACTGCACCCACCAACTGCCCCCTCTCCAGGTAACTGCACCCACCAACTGCCCCCTCTCCAGGTAACTGTCCCCAGTAACTGCCCCCTCTCCAGGTAACTGTCCCCACCAACTGCCCCCTCTCCAGGTAACTGCACCCACCAACTGCCCCCTCTCCAGGTAACTGTCCCCACCAACTGCCCCCTCTCCAGGTAACTGTCCCCAGTAACTGCCCCCTCTCCAGGTAACTGTCCCCAGTAACTGCCCCCGCTCCAGGTAACTCCCCACCAACTGCCCTCTCTCCAGGTAACTGTCCCCACCAACTGCCCTCTCTCCAGGTAACTGCACCCACCAACTGCCCCCTTTCCAGGTAACTGTCCCCAGTAACTGCCCCCTCTCCAGGTAACTGCACCCACCAACTGCCCCCTCTCCAGGTAACTGTCCCCACCATCTGCCCCCTCTCCAGGTAACTGTCCCTACCAACTGCCCCCTCTCCAGGTAACTGCACCCACCAACTGCCCCCTCTCCAGGTAACTGTCCCCACCAACTGCCCCCTCTCCAGGTAACTGCACCCACCAACTGCCCCCTCTCCAGGTAACTGTCCCCAGTAACTGCCCCCTCTCCAGGTAACTGCACCCACCAACTGCCCCCTCTCCAGGTAACTGCACCCACCAACTGCCCCCTCTCCAGGTAACTGCACCCACCAACTGCCCTCTCTCCAGGTAACTGCACCCACCAACTGCCCCCTCTCCAGGTAACTGCACCCACCAACTGCCCCCTCTCCAGGTAACTGTCCCCAGTAACTGCCCCCTCTCCAGGTAACTGTCCCCACCAACTGCCCCCTCTCCAGGTAACTGCACCCACCAACTGCCCCCTCTCCAGGTAACTCCCACCAACTGCCCCCTCTCCAGGTAACTGCACCCACCAACTGCCCCCTCTCCAGGTAACTGCACCCACCAACTGCCCCCTCTCCAGGTAACTGCACCCACCAACTGCCCCCTCTCCAGGTAACTGCACCCACCAACTGCCCCCTCTCCAGGTAACTGTCCCCACCATCTGCCCCCTCTCCAGGTAACTGTCCCCACCATCTGCCCCTCGGGAAAACTGCGGAAACCCGACACCCATTCAAAGCCAGACCCAGCCAGCTTGGGGGCAATAGAATGTGACCCCTGCCCCAGCTGCCCCTGCGCCCCAGCTGCCCCTGCGCCCCAGCTGCCCCTGCGCCCCAGCTGCCCCTGCGCCCCCGCTGCCCCTGCGCCCCAGCTGCCCCTGCGCCCCAGCTGCCCCTGCCCCAGCTGCCCCTGCGCCCCAGCTGCCCCTGCCCCAGCTGCCCCTGCGCCCCAGCTGCCCCTGCCCCAGAGTTCCTGTATTCGTGTTAGAAAGATGTGTCATAAACAGGTCATTTTTATTTCATAGCAGAGCTTGACAGTGATGTCAGAGCGATGATGTCACGGCGTGTCCGGCACTGCGCGGTTATTCCCCCTCCCCTCTGTACAGCGCCAGCTCCTTCTCCACGCAGGGCAGAAAGAGGTCACACAGGTCAGAGGTCACACTGCCGTCCAGTAGCTTGTTCACCAGGCTGAGATTGTGATCCTCCAGCCCTCGCTGCGCCTCCTGCAGGCTCCGCTCCGCGTCCTACACGGGGAGGGATGTGCTGAGCACCAGGCCCCGCAGAGCGTCGCTCCCCTGTCTCACCCCGCAGAGCGTCGCTCCCCTATCCTCCAGCCCTCGCTGCGCCTCCTGCAGGCTCCGCTCCGCGTCCTACACGGGGAGGGATGTGCTGAGCACCAGGCCCCGCAGAGCGTCGCTCCCCTGTCTCACCCCGCAGAGCGTCGCTCCCCTATCCTCCAGCCCTCGCTGCGCCTCCTGCAGGCTCCGCTCCGCGTCCTACACGGGGAGGGATGTGCTGAGCACCAGGCCCCGCAGAGCGTCGCTCCCCTGTCTCACCCCGCAGAGCGTCGCTCCCCTATCCTCCAGCCCTCGCTGCGCCTCCTGCAGGCTCCGCTCTGCGCCCTACACGGGGAGGGATGTGCTGAGCACCAGGCCCCGCAGAGCGTCGCTCCCCTATCCTCCAGCCCTCGCTGCGCCTCCTGCAGGCTCCGCTCCGCGTCCTACACGGGGAGGGATGTGCTGAGCACCTGGCCCCGCAGAGCGTCGCTCCCCTGTCTCACCCCGCAGAGCGTCGCTCCCCTGAGTCACCCCGCAGAGTGTCGCTCCCCTATCCCGCAGAGCGTCGCTCCCCTATCCCGCAGAGCGTCGCTCCCCTATCCCGCAGAGCGTCGCTCCCCTATCCCGCAGAGCGTCGCTCCCCTATCCCGCAGAGCGTCGCTCCCCTATCCCTCAGAGCGTCACTCCCCTCTCCCGCAGAGCGTCGCTCCCCTATCCCGCAGAGCGTCGCTCCCCTATCCCGCAGAGCGTTGCTGTGCCTCCTGCAGCCTCCGCTCTGCGTCCTACATGGGGAGGCATGTGCTGAGCACCTGGCCCCGCAGAGCGTCGCTCTCCTGAGTCTCACCCCGCAGAGCGTCGCTCCCCTGAGTCTCACCCCGCAGAGCGTCGCTCCCCTGAGTCTGACCCCTGCAGCCTCTGCTCTGCGTCCTACACAGGGAGGGATGTGCTCAGCACCAGAGTGTCTCTGCCCTGGATCTTTCCACGCAGAGCGTCGCTCCCCTGACTCCTCCCCCGCAGAGTGTCTCTGCCCCGGCTCGTCCCCCGCAGAGCGTTGCTCCACTGACTCCTCCCCGCAGAGAGTTTCTCCCCCCCACAGAGCGTCACTTCCCTGACTCCACTCCCGCAGGTGTCTCTGCTGTGGCTCTTCCCCCGCAGAGCGTTGCTACCCTGACTCCTCCCCCGCAGAGCGTTGCTACCCTGACTCCTCCCCCACGGAGCGTTGCTACCCTGACTCCTCCCCCGCGGAGCGTTGCTACCCTGACTCCTCCCCGCGGAGCGTTGCTACCCTGACTCCTCCCCCGCGGAGCGTTGCTACCCTGACTCCTCCCCCGCGGAGCGTTGCTACCCTGACTCCTCCCCTGCGGAGCGTTGCTACCCTGACTCCTCCCCCGCGGAGCGTTGCTACCCTGACTCCTCCCCCGCGGAGCATTGCTACCCTGACTCCTCCCCCGCGGAGCGTTGCTACCCTGACTCCTCCCCTGCGGAGCGTTGCTACCCTGACTCCTCCCCCGCGGAGCGTTGCAACCCTGACTCCTCCCCCGCGGAGCGTTGCTACCCTGACTCCTCCCCCGCGGAGCGTTGCTACCCTGACTCCTCCCCCGTAGAGCGTCGCTCCCCTGACTCCTCCCCCGCAGAGCGTTGCTCCCCGACTCCTCCCCCATAGAGCGTCGCTCCTCTGACTCCTCCCCCGCAGAGCGTTGCTCCTCACCTCGCTTCCTTTGCAGGACTCCAGCGCCCTCTGGTGGCACCTGTAAAGCTCGTGTCTCCGATCCACGTGTGTCTGGAACCGAGGAGTCTGTCTGACCGGGTCATTCGCCCCAAAACTGGGGGACACCACCCAGGGCACAGAGGTGACCCGTGGGAGGAATACAAAGGGCTTGTACACAGACCTGGAATATACAGAGAGATACGGGGTCACACGCACACAGAGAGACACGGGGTCACACGCACACAGAGAGACACGGGGTCACGCACACAGAGAGACATGGGGTCACACGCATACAGAGAGATATGGGGTCACACGCACACAGAGAGACATGGGGTCACACGCACACAGAGAGACACGGGGTCACACGCATACAGAGAGATATGGGGTCACACGCATACAGAGAGATATGGGGTCACACGCACACAGAGAGACACGGGGTCACACGCACACAAAGAGACACGGGGTCACACGCACACAGAGAGATATGGGGTCATACACAGAGAGATATGGGGTCATACACAGAGAGATATGGGGTCACGCGCACACAGAGAGACACGGGGTCATACACAGAGAGACACGGGGTCATACACAGAGAGACACGGGGTCACACGCACACAGAGAGACACGGGGTCATACACAGAGAGATATGGGGTCACACGCACACAGAGAGACACGGGGTCATACACAGAGAGATATGGGGTCACGCGCACACAGAGAGACACGGGGTCATACACAGAGAGATATGGGGTCACGCGCACACAGAGAGACACGGGGTCATACACAGAGAGACACGGGGTCATACACAGAGAGACACAGGGTCACACGCACACAGAGACACAAGGTCATACACACACAGAGAGACACGGGGTCACACGCACACAGAGAGATATGGGGTCACACGCACACAGAGAGACACGGGGTCACGCACACAGAGAGACACGGGGTCACACGCACACAGAGAGATATGGGGTCACACGCACACAGAGAAACACGGGGTCACACGCACACAGAGACACGGGGTCACACGCACACAGAGAGACACGGGGTCACACGCACACAGAGAGATACGGGGTCACACGCACACAGAGAGACACGGGGTCACACGCACACAGAGAGACACGGGGTCACACGCACACAGAGACACGGGGTCATACACACAGAGAGACACGGGGTCATACACACAGAGAGACACGGGGTCACACGCACACAGAGAGATACGGGGTCACACGCACACAGAGAGACACGGGGTCACACGCACACAGAGAGACACGGGGTCACACGCACACAGAGAGACACGGGGTCATACACAGAGAGACACGGGGTCATACACAGAGAGACACGGGGTCATACACAGAGACACGGGGTCATACACAGAGAGACACGGGGTCATACACAGAGAGACACAAGGTCATACACAGAGAGACACAGGGTCATACACAGAGAGACACAAGGTCATACACAGAGAGACACGGGGTCACACGCACACAGAGAGACACAAGGTCATACACAGACAGAGAGACACAGGGTCATACACAGAGAGACACAAGGTCATACACAAAGAGACACGGGGTCACACGCACACAGAGAGATATGGGGTCATACACAGAGAGATATGGGGTCATACACAGAGAGATATGGGGTCACGCGCACACAGAGAGACACGGGGTCATACACAGAGAGACACGGGGTCATACACAGAGAGACACGGGGTCACACGCACACAGAGAGACACGGGGTCATACACAGAGAGATATGGGGTCACACGCACACAGAGAGACACGGGGTCATACACAGAGAGATATGGGGTCACGCGCACACAGAGAGACACGGGGTCATACACAGAGAGATATGGGGTCACGCGCACACAGAGAGACACGGGGTCATACACAGAGAGACACGGGGTCATACACAGAGAGACACAGGGTCACACGCACACAGAGACACAAGGTCATACACACACAGAGAGACACGGGGTCACACGCACACAGAGAGATATGGGGTCACACGCACACAGAGAGACACGGGGTCACGCACACAGAGAGACACGGGGTCACACGCACACAGAGAGATATGGGGTCACACGCACACAGAGAAACACGGGGTCACACGCACACAGAGACACGGGGTCACACGCACACAGAGAGACACGGGGTCACACGCACACAGAGAGATACGGGGTCACACGCACACAGAGAGACACGGGGTCACACGCACACAGAGAGACACGGGGTCACACGCACACAGAGACACGGGGTCATACACACAGAGAGACACGGGGTCATACACACAGAGAGACACGGGGTCACACGCACACAGAGAGATACGGGGTCACACGCACACAGAGAGACACGGGGTCACACGCACACAGAGAGACACGGGGTCACACGCACACAGAGAGACACGGGGTCATACACAGAGAGACACGGGGTCATACACAGAGAGACACGGGGTCATACACAGAGACACGGGGTCATACACAGAGAGACACGGGGTCATACACAGAGAGACACAAGGTCATACACAGAGAGACACAGGGTCATACACAGAGAGACACAAGGTCATACACAGAGAGACACGGGGTCACACGCACACAGAGAGACACGGGGTCACACGCACACAGAGAGACACGGGGTCATACACAGAGAGACACGGGGTCATACACAGAGAGACACGGGGTCATACACAGAGACACGGGGTCATACACAGAGAGACACGGGGTCATACACAGAGAGACACAAGGTCATACACAGAGAGACACAGGGTCATACACAGAGAGACACAAGGTCATACACAGAGAGACACGGGGTCATACACAGAGAGACACGGGGTCATACACAGAGAGACACAAGGTCATACACAGAGAGACACAGGGTCATACACAGAGAGACACAAGGTCATACACAGAGAGACACGGGGTCATACACAGAGAGACACGGGGTCATACACAGAGAGACACAAGGTCATACACAGAGAGACACGGGGTCATACACAGAGAGACACAAGGTCATACACAGAGAGACACAAGGTCATACACAGAGAGACACAAGGTCATACACAGAGAGACACAAGGTCATACACAGAGAGACACAAGGTCATACACAGAGAGACACGGGGTCATACACAGAGACACACAGGGTCATACACACACAGAGACACGGGGTCATACACACAGAGAGACACGGGGTCATACACACACAGAGAGACACAAGGTCATACACAGAGAGACACAGAGTCACACGCACACAGAGAGACACGGGGTCACACGCACACAGAGAGACACGGGGTCACACGCACACAGAGACACGGGGTCATACACACAGAGAGACACGGGGTCACACACACAGAGAGACACGGGGTCACACACACAGAGACACGGGGTCACACACACACAGAGACACGGGGTCGCACACGGAGAGAGAGACACGGGGTCACACACACACACACGGAGAGAGACTGGGTCACACACGCACACAGAGACACGGGGTCACACACATACACGGAGAGAGACATGGGGTCACACACACACACACAAAAACACGGGGTCACACACACAGAGACACGGTGTCACACACACACGGAGAGAGAGACACGGGGTCACACACACACAGAGACACGAGGTCACACACACACAGAGACACGGGGTCGCACACGGAGAGAGACACGGGGTCACACACACACACACACGGAGAGAGACTGGGTCACACACGCACACAGAGACACGAGGTCACACACATACACGGAGAGAGACATGGGGTCACACACACACACAAAGACACGGGGTCACACACACAGAGACACGGTGTCACACACACACGGAGAGAGAGACACGGGGTCACACGCACACAGAGACACGGGGTCACACACACGGAGAGAGACATGGGGTCACATACGCACACAGAGACACGGGGTCACACGCACACAGAGACAAGGGGTCACACACACACGGAGAGAGACACGGGGTCACACACACACAGAGACACAGGGTCATACACACAGAGACACGGAGTCACACACACAGAGACACTGGGTCATACACACAGAGACACGGGGTCACACACACACACAGAGAGACACACGGGGTCACACACACACGGAGAGAGACACGGGGTCACACACACAGAGAGACACGGAGTCACACACACACAGGGACACGGGGTCACACACACACGGAGAGAGACATGGGGTCACACACACACAGAGACACGGGGTCACACACAGAGAGAGACTCGGGGTCACACACAGAGAGAGACACGGGGTCACACACACAGATAGACACGGAGTCACACACAGAGAGACACAGGGTCACACACACACACAGAGACACGGGGTCACAGATGCCCAGTACCTGGAGGGGTCGGGCGTAGCGGTCAGCAGGTGGACGCAGGGCGCGTGGGCGCTGCGGGGGAGCACAGAAACCATGCTGGACGTGGTCCGGAAACCCCCAGAGTCCATACAGATCCCACTGTCCTTGTCCCGCAGAATCTGCAGCATCGACGCCACGGTGACATGTCCTGGGGGCAAGCGTGACAGAGTGACATGGAGGCAGCCACGGAGAGAGTGACACGGGGACAACCGTGGAGAGAGTGACACGGGCAGCGCAACACCTTTTTCCCTGCCTCCCTCTACTACTCCCCTGCCCCCCCTTCTCACCCTCCTGCCCCCCACACCCCTGCCCACCTCACACTCCCGTCTTCACTCCCCCTCCAGCCACCCCTCCTCGCCCTCCTCACCCTCCTGCCCCCCTCCTCACCCTCCTGCCCCCCCTCCTCGTCACCCTCCTGCCCCCCTCCTCGTCACCCTCCTGCCCCCCTCCTCACCCTCCAGCCCCCCCTCTCCTGCCCCCCATCTCACCCTCTGTGACGGAAGGGAACATGAAATAGGAAAACACAGGGTCATTTTATTCTCCAGCGCGTGTTACCCCGGGTCCCGGCTTATGGGGGTACCAGGGACCCCACGGGTTCAGGGGTAACCAGCGGGCTTAACCTTTATTAGATAGCCTTGTTACCCCCTCCCGTCACACCCTCATGCCCCCCCTCCTTACCCTTCTGCCCCTCCTCACCTTCCTTCCCCCTCCTGCCTCTCCTCACCTTCCTGCCCCTGGAGCAGCTCCTGACCCCCCTCCTCACCCTCCTGCCCCCCCTCCTCACCCTCAGGCCCCTCTCCTCACCTTCCTGCCCCTGGAGCAGCTCCTGCCCCCCCTCCTCACCCTCCTGCCCCCCCTCCTCACCCTCCTGCCCCTCTCCTCACCTTCCTGCCCCTCTCCTCACCTTCCTGCCCCCGGAGAAGCTCCTGCCCCTCCTCCTCACCTTCCTGCCCCCGGAGCAGCTCCTGCCCCTCCTCCTCACCTTCCTGCCCCTGGAGCAGCTCCTGCCCCCCCTCCTCACCCTCCTGCCCCCCCTCCTCACCCTCCTGCCCCCCCTCCTCACCCTCCTGCCCCCCCTCCTCACCCTCTTGCCCCCCCTCCTCACCCTCTTGCCCCCCCTCCTCACCCTCTTGCCCCCCCTCACCCTCCTGCCCCTCCTCCTCACCTTCCTGCCCCTGGAGCAGCTCCTGCCCCCCCTCCTCACCCTCCTGCCCCCCCTCCTCACCCTCCTGCCCCCCCTCCTCACCCTCCTGCCCCCCCTCACCCTCCTGCCCCTCCTCCTCACCTTCCTGCCCCTGGAGCAGCTCCTGCCCCCCCTCCTCACCCTCCTGCCCCCCCTCCTCACCCTCCTGCCCCCCCTCCTCACCCTCCTGCCCCCCCTCACCCTCCTGCCCCTCCTCCTCACCTTCCTGCCCCCGGAGCAGCTCCTGCCCCGCTCTGTACCTCCGCTTCGCCGCCTCCATGCGCTCCGGCTGCTTCTCCAGGGAGAACACGTCCCGGAAGCAGAACTCTTCCTCCCCGTCCCACCACCCCTGTGCCCGGGCGTGGGAGCGGAGCTGCGGGTGCTCTCGCCACGGACACGCACCCACGCTCAGCTGGTTACTGAGGTTCCGCACACCTTCTGTGCAGGGGAAACATACATGTAACACGCAGAACAACACATACATGTAAGACACAGCGCGACACGTACATGTAACATGCAGAGCAACACATACATGTAACACACAGCGCGACACGTACATGTAACATGCAGAGCGACACATACATGTAACACGCAGAGCAACACATGTAACACGCAGAGCGACACATACATGTAACACGCAGAGTGACACGTACATGTAACATGCAGCGCAACACATACATGTAAGACACAGCGCGACACGTACATGTAACATGCAGAGCAACACATACATGTAACACACAGCGCGACACGTACATGTAACATGCAGAGCGACACATACATGTAACACAGCGCGACACGTACATGTAACATGCAGAGCAATACATACATGTAACACGCAGAGCAACACATGTAACACGCAGAGCGACACATACATGTAACACGCAGAGTGACACGTACATGTAACATGCAGCGCAACACATACATGTAACACGCAGAGCAACATATATAGAACATGTGTGGCAACCCAGCTGTGTATACATGTAACATGCAGAGAGACGCATGCGCCCATATAACATGCATAGCAACACACAGAGTGACGCACGCGGACACGCACACATGTAACTAGTGCGGTATTTCTGACCCGTGATTCGCTCTGCCGCCCAGTATTGCCCCGCGGTCTCCAGAACACACGCCTCGGACCGGTCACACAGCAGGAACGTGTTGTGATAGGTGAGGGGCTGGGGGTCCTCTCTGCAGCTGCCCCCCTGCCCGTAACGTGCCAGCAGCGCGACGATAACTTCCACCGCGCCCTGAGCAGAGGAGGCGCGTTCCAGCGCCAGCCTGCGGGGGGGGCGCAGAGAGAGGGGTGAGGGGCGCAGAGGGAGGGGTGAGGGGGAGCAGAGGGGTGAGGGCGCAGAGGGAGGGGTGAGGGGCGCAGAGGGAGGGGTGAGGGCGCAGAGAGAGGGGTGAGGGGGCGCAGAGGGAGGGGTGAGGGGCGCAGAGAGAGGGGTGAGGGCGCAGAGGGAGGGGTGAGGGCGCAGCAGAGAGAGGGGTGAGGGGGCGCAGAGAGGGGTGAGGGGGCGCAGAGAGAGGGGTGAGGGGGCGCAGAGAGGGGTGAGGGGGCGCAAAGGGAGGGGTGAGGGGGCGCAGAGGGAGGGGTGAGGGCGCAGAGAGAGGGGTGAGGGGGCGCAGAGAGAGGGGTGAGGGGGCGCAGAGAGAGGGGTGAGGGGCGCAGAGAGGGGTGAGGGGGCGCAGAGAGGGGTGAGGGGGCGCAGAGAGAGGGGTGAGGGGGCGCAAAGGGAGGGGTGAGGGGGCGCAGAGGGAGGGGTGAGAGGGCGCAGAGAGAGGGGTGAGGGGGCGCAGAGAGAGGGGTGAGGGGGCGCAGAGAGAGGGGTGAGGGGGCGCAGAGAGGGGTGAGGGCGCGCAGAGAGGGGTGAGGGCGCGCAGAGGGGTGAGGGCACAGAGTGAGGGGGGCGCAGGGTGAGGGGGAGCAAAGAGAGGGGTGAGGGCACGCAGAAGGAGGGGTGAGGGGGCGCAGAGAGGGGTGAGGGGGCGCAGAGAGAGGGGTGAGGGCGCAGAGAGAGGGGTGAGGGCGCAGAGAGGGGTGAGGGGGCGCAGAGAGAGGGGTGAGGGGGCGCAGAGGGGTGAGGGGGCGCAGAGAGGGGTGAGGGCGCGCAGAGGGAGGGGTGAGGGGGCGCAGAGGGAGGGGTGAGGGGGGCGCAGAGAGGGGTGAGGGCGCAGAGAGAGGGGTGAGGAGGCGCAGAGAGAGGGGTGAGGGGGCGCAGAGAGAGGGGGCGCAGAGAGAGGGATGAGGGGCGCAGAGAGAGGGGTAAGGGGGCGCAGAGAGAGGGGTGAGGGGGCGCAGAGAGAGGGGTGAGGGGGCGCAGAGAGAGGGGTGAGGGGGCGCAGAGAGAGGGGTGAGGGGCGCAGAGAGAGGGGTGAGGGGCGCAGACAGGGTCGAGGGGGGCGCAGAGGGGTGAGGAGGCGCAGAGAGAGGGGTGAGTGGGCGCAGAGAGAAGGATGAGGGGGGCACAGAGAGAGGGGTGAGGGGGCGCAGAGAGAGGGGTGAGGGGGTGCAGAGAGAGGGGTGAGGGGCGCAGACAGGGTCGAGGGGGGCGCAGAGAGGGGTGAGGGGGCGCAGAGAGGGGTGAGGGCGCAGAGAGGGGTGAGGGGGCGCAGTGGTAGTGACACGCGGACTAGGTGACACAGAGAGGGGGTGACGGGGAGGGGGGCCGGGGTGACACAGGGATGGGGTGACACGGGGCCAGGGTGACACGGGGAGGGGGGTCCGGAATGACACGGGGAGGGGGGCCGGAGTGACACGGGGAGGAGGGGCCGGAGTGACACGGGGAGGAGGGGCCGGGGTGACAAGGGGAGGTGGGGCCGGGGTGACACGGGGAGGGGGGGCCGGGGTGACACGGGGAGGTGGGGACGGGGTGACATGGGGACAGGGTGACACACGGACTAGGTGACACAGGGAGGGGGTGATGGGGAGGGGGGCCGGGGTGACACGGGGACGGGGTGACACAGGGCCGGGGTGACACGGGGAGGGGGTGACGGGGTGACACGGGGAGGGGGGCTGGGGTGACACGGGGACGGGGTGACACGGGGAGGGGGGGACGGGGTGACACGGGGAGGGGGGACGGGGTGACACGGGGAGGGGGGGACGGGGTGACACGGGGAGGGGGGACGGGGTGACACGGGGCGGTGGGGACGGGGAGGGAGGGACGGGGTGACACGGGGAGGGGGGCCGTGGTGACACGGGAAGGTGGGGACGGGGTGACAGGGTGACACGGGGCGGTGGGGACAGGGTGACAGGGGGAGGGGGGTGACATGGGGAGGGGGGCCATGGTGACACGGGGAGGTGGGGACAGGGTGACACACGGAGGGTACAATGCGTATCTTTGGTCACCTGACCAGGTCCATCCCCAGCAGCGCCTCCCGTTCTGTCACCGGTTCTTTGGTCCACACAGCCTCGTTCCCAACACAGACCCCGTGCTCGTTGGCGCCCATCTCTGCGCCCCACAGCCAGGCCGGGCGGCTCAGCAGCACCGCGTGCGTCTCAGGGGCCTGCTCCACCTCTAGGAACGTGCACTGGGGGCCACAGAGAGAGACCCCCATCATTACTGCACCCGGGACCCCCCAACATACATCCTTTCCTTATACACTCAGAGCCCCCCCATACACACAGAGCCCCCCCCGTACACAGAGCCCCCCCCATACACACAGCCCCCCCATACACACAGATTCCCCCCCACACACATAGCCCCCCACCCCCCGTACACACAGACCCCCCCGTACACACAGACCCCCCCATACATGCGGAGCAGCCCCCCAAACACGCGGAGCCCCCCCATACACGCAGAGGCCCCCCCACCATACACACAGAGCCCCCCATAAACACACAGCCCCCCCCATACACACAGCCCCCCCCGTACACACAGAGACCCCCATCATTACTGCACCCGGGACCCCCCAACATACATCCTTTCCTTATACACTCAGAGCCCCCCCCCCGTACACACAGAGACCCCCCCCGTACACACAGAGCCCCCCCATACACACAGCCCCCCCCGTACACACAGAGACCCCCATCATTACTGCACCCGGGACCCCCCAACATACATCCTTTCCTTATACACTCAGAGCCCCCCCATACACACAGAGCCCCCCCATACACACAGCCCCCCCGTACACACAGAGACCCCCCCGTACACACAGAGCCCCCCCGTACACACAGAGACCCCCCCTGTACACACAGAGCCCCCCCATACACACAGCCCCTCCATACACAGCCCCCCCCGTACACACAGAGACCCCCATCATTACTGCACCCGGGACCCCCCAACATACATCCTTTCCTTATACACACAGAGCCCCCCCATACACACAGAGCCCCCCCGTACACAGAGCCGCCCCCATACACACAGCCCCCCCATACACACAGATTCCCCCCCACCCCCGTACACACAGACCCCCCCCATACATGCGGAGCCCCCCCCCATACACGCGGAGCCCCCCCATACACGCAGAGGCCCCCCCACCATACACCCAGAGCCCCCCATAAACACGGAGCCCCCCCCCATACACACAGCCCCCTCGTACACACAGAGACCCCCATCATTACTGCACCCGGGACCCCCCATCATACATCCTTTCCTTATACACTCAGAGCCCCCCCATACACACAGAGCCCCCCCCCCCCGTACACACAGAGACCCGCCCCCCCATACACACAGAGACCCCCATCATTACTGCACCCGGGACCCCCCAACATACATCCTTTCCTTATACACTCAGAGCCCCCCCATACACACAGAGCCCCCCCGTACACAGAGCCCCCCCATACACACAGCCCCCCCATACACACAGATTCCCCCCCACACACATAGCCCCCCACCCACCGTACACACAGAGCCCCCCCATACAAGCGGAGCCCCCCCCACCATACACACAGAGCCCCCCATAAACACACAGCCCCCCCCCCCATACACACAGACCCCCCCATACACGCGGAGCCCCCCCATACATGCAGAGCTCCATCCCCCAATACACACAGAGCCCCCACTGCTCACCATGACCTTTGACCCCGGGGTGTGGGTGGCCGGGGGGTAATACACGACCTCCTGCACCTCGTCCCGGGGACGGTCCGAGTTCTTCCCGAATATAACGAGGGGAGCGAGCGATGCCGGGGGGAGCGACACGAAGCAGTCACAGGAGCTGGGGGGGCTGAGCAGCGACATGGTGCTGGGGGGAAGGGGGGACACCGGTCACATGGGGCTGGGGGGAAAGGGGGGACACCGGTCACATGGGGCTGGGGGGAAAGGGGGGACACCGGTCACATGGGGCTGGGGGGAAAGGGGGGACACCGGTCACATGGGGCTGGGGGGGAAAGGGGGGACACCGGTCACATGGGGCTGGGGGGAAAGGGGGGACACCGGTCACATGGGGCTGGGGGGAAAGGGGGGACATCGGTCACATGGGGCTGGGGGGGAAAGGGGGACTCCGGTCACATGGGGCTGGGGGGAAAGGGGGGACACCGGTCACATGGGGCTGGGGGGGAAAGGGGGACTCCGGTCACATGGTGCTGGGGGGAAGGGGGGACACCGGTCACATGGGGCTGGGGGGAAAGGGGGGACACCGGTCACATGGGGCTTGGGGGGAAAGGGGGGACACCGGTCACATGGGGCTGGAGGGAAAGGGGGGACACCGGTCACATGGGGCTGGGGGGAAAGGGGGGACACCGGTCACATGGGGCTGGGGGGACGGGGGACACCGGTGACATGGGGCTGGGGGGAAAGGGGGGACACCGGTCACATGGTGCTGGGGGGGAAAGGGGGGACACAGGTCACATGGTGCTGGGGGGGAAAGGGGGGACACAGGTCACATGGTGCTGGGGGGGAAAGGGGGGACACCGGTCACATGGGGCTGGGGGGACGGGGGACACCGGTCACATGGGGCTGGGGGGAAAGGGGGACTCCGGTCACATGGTGCTGGGGGGGAAAGGGGGACTCCGGTCACATGGTGCTGGGGGGGAAAGGGGGGACACCGGTCACATGGTGCTGGGGGGAAAGGGGGACACCGGTCACATGGGGCTTGGGAGAAAGGGGGGACACCGGTCACATGGGGCTGGGGGGAAAGGGGGGACACCGGTCACATGGGGCTGGGGGGAAAGGGGGGACACCGGTCACATGGGGCTGGGGGGAAAGGGGGGACACTGGTCACATGGGGCTGGGGGGAAAGGGGGGACACCGGTCACATGGGGCTGGGGGGGAAAGGGGGGACACCGGTAACATGGGGCTGGGGGGAAAGGGGGGACACCGGTCACATGGGGCTGGGGGGGAAAGGGGGGACACCGGTCACATGGGGCTGGGGGGGAAAGGGGGACTCCGGTCACATGGGGCTGGGGGAAAGGGGGGACACCGGTCACATGGAGCTGGGGGGGAAAGGGGGACTCCGGTCACATGGTGCTGGGGGGAAGGGGGGACACCGGTCACATGGGGCTGGGGGGAAAGGGGGGACACCGGTCACATGGGGCTTGGGGGGAAAGGGGGGACACCGGTCACATGGGGCTGGGGGAAAGGGGGGACACCGGTCACATGGGCTGGGGGGAAAGGGGGGACACCGGTCACATGGGGCTGGGGGGACAGGGGACACCGGTCACATGGGGCTGGGGGGAAAGGGGGGACACCGGTCACATGGGGCTGGGGGGAAAGGGGGGACACCGGTCACATGGGGCTGGGGGAAAGGGGGGACACCGGTCACATGGGGCTGGGGGGGAAAGGGGGACTCCGGTCACATGGGGCTGGGGGGAAAGGGGGGACACCGGTCACATGGAGCTGGGGGGGAAAGGGGGACTCCGGTCACATGGTGCTGGGGGGAAGGGGGGACACCGGTCACATGGGGCTGGGGGGAAAGGGGGGACACCGGTCACATGGGGCTTGGGGGGAAAGGGGGGACACCGGTCACATGGGGCTGGGGGGAAAGGGGGGACACCGGTCACATGGGGCTGGGGGGAAAGGGGGGACACCGGTCACATGGGGCTGGGGGGACAGGGGACACCGGTCACATGGGGCTGGGGGGAAAGGGGGGACACCGGTCACATGGTGCTGGGGGGGAAAGGGGGGACACAGGTCACATGGTGCTGGGGGGGAAAGGGGGGACACAGGTCACATGTTGCTGGGGGGGAAAGGGGGGACACCGGTCACATGGGGCTGGGGGGACGGGGGACACCGGTCACATGGGGCTGGGGGGAAAGGGGGACTCCGGTCACATGGTGCTGGGGGGGAAAGGGGGGACACCGGTCACATGGTGCTGGGGGGGAAAGGGGGACTCCGGTCACATGGTGCTGGGGGGGAAAGGGGGACTCCGGTCACATGGTGCTGGGGGGGAAAGGGGGGACACCGGTCACATGGTGCTGGGGGGAAAGGGGGACACCGGTCACATGGGGCTTGGGAGAAAGGGGGGACACCGGTCACATGGGGCTGGGGGGACGGGGGGGGACACCGTTCACATGGTGCTGGGGGGAAAGGGGGACACCGGTCACATGGGGCTGGGGGGAAAGGGGGGACACCGGTCACATGGGGCTGGGGGGAAAGGGGGGACACCGGTCACATGGGGCTGGGGGGACGGGGGACACCGGTCACATGGGGCTGGGGGGGAAAGGGGGACTCCGGTCACATGGTGCTGGGGGGAAAGGGGGGACACAGGTCACATGGTGCTGGGGGGAAAGGGGGGACACAGGTCACATGGTGCTGGGGGGGAAAGGGGGGACACCGGTCACATGGGGCTGGGGGACGGGGGACACCGGTCACATGGGGCTGGGGGGAAAGGGGGACTCCGGTCACATGGTGCTGGGGGGGAAAGGGGGGACACCGGTCACATGGGGCTGGTAGGAAAGGGGGGACACCGGTCACATGGGGCTTGGGAGAAAGGGGGGACACCATTCACATGGGGCTGGGGGGGAAAGGGGGACTCCGGTCACATGGTGCTGGGGGGGAAAGGGGGACTCCGGTCACATGGTGTTGGCGGGGAAAGGGGGACTCCGGTCACATGGTGCTGGGGGGGAAAGGGGGACTCCGGTCACATGGTGCTGGGGGGAAAGGGGGACTCCGGTCACATGGGGCTTGGGGGACGGGGGGACACCGGTCACATGGGGCTTGGGAGAAAGGGGGGACACCGGTCACATGGGGCTGGGGGGACGGGGGGGACACCGTTCACATGGTGCTGGGGGGAAAGGGGGACACCGTTCACATGGGGCTGGGGGGGACACCGGTCACATGGTGCTGGGGGGGAAAGGGGGACACCGGTCACATGGTGCTGGGGGGAAAGGGGGACACCGGTCACATGGAGCTGGGGGGACGGGGGGGACACCGGTCACATGGGGCTTGGGGGAAAGGGGGGACACCGTTCACATGGGGCTGGGGGGGACACCGGTCACATGGAGCTGGGGGAAAGGGGGACACAGGTCACATGGGGCTGGGGGGGAAAGGGGGGACACCGGTCACATGGGGCTGGGGGGGAAAGGGGGACACCGGTCACATGGGGCTGGTAGGAAAGGGGGGACACCAGTCACATGGGGCTGGGGGGGAAAGGGGGGACACAGGTCACATGGGGCTGGGGGGGAAAGGGGGGACACCGGTCACATGGGGCTGGGGGGGGAAAGGGGGACACCGGTCACATGGGGCTGGGGGAGAAAGGGGGGACACCGGTCACATGGGGCTGGGGGGGAAAGAGGGGACACCGGTCACATGTGGCTGGGGGGAAAGGGGGGACACCGGTCACATGGGGCTGGGGGGACAGGGGACACATTGTTCACATGGTGCTGGGGGGGAAAGGGGGACACCGTTCACATGGGGCTGGGGGGGACACCGGTCACATGGTGCTGGGGGGAAAGGGGGACACCGGTCACATGGTGCTGGGGGGAAAGGGGGACACCGGTCACATGGAGCTGGGGGGACGGGGGGGACACCGGTCACATGGGGCTTTGGGGAAAGGGGGGACATCGTTCACATGGGGCTGGGGGGGACACCGGTCACGTGGAGCTGGGGGGAAAGGGGGGACACAGGTCACATGGGGCTGGGGGGGAAAGGGGGGACACCGGTCACATGGGGCTGGGGGGGAAAGGGGGACACCGGTCACATGGGGCTGGGGGGGAAAGGGGGGACACCGGTCACATGGGGCTGGGGGGGAAAGGGGGGACACAGGTCACATGGGGCTGGGGGGGAAAGGGGGGACACATTTTTCACATGGTGCTGGGGGGGAAAGGGGGACACCGTTCACATGGGGCTGGGGGGGACACCGGTCACATGGTGCTGGGGGGAAGGGGGGACACCGGTCACATGGGGCTGGGGGGAAAGGGGGGACACCGGTCACATGGGGCTTGGGGGGAAAGGGGGGACACCGGTCACATGGGGCTGGGGGGAAAGGGGGGACACCGGTCACATGGGGCTGGGGGAAAGGGGGGACACCGGTCACATGGGGCTGGGGGACAGGGGACACCGGTCACATGGGGCTGGGGGGAAAGGGGGGACACCGGTCACATGGTGCTGGGGGGGAAAGGGGGGACACAGGTCACATGGTGCTGGGGGGGAAAGGGGGGACACAGGTCACATGGTGCTGGGGGGGAAAGGGGGGACACCGGTCACATGGGGCTGGGGGGACGGGGGACACCGGTCACATGGGGCTGGGGGGAAAGGGGGACTCCGGTCACATGGTGCTGGGGGGGAAAGGGGGGACACCGGTCACATGGTGCTGGGGGGGAAAGGGGGACTCCGGTCACATGGTGCTGGGGGGGAAAGGGGGACTCCGGTCACATGGTGCTGGGGGGGAAAGGGGGGACACCGGTCACATGGTGCTGGGGGGAAAGGGGGACACCGGTCACATGGGGCTTGGGAGAAAGGGGGGACACCGGTCACATGGGGCTGGGGGGGACGGGGGGGGGGGACACCGTTCACATGGTGCTGGGGGAAAGGGGGACACCGGTCACATGGGGCTGGGGGGAAAGGGGGGACACCGGTCACATGGGGCTGGGGGAAAGGGGGGACACCGGTCACATGGGGCTGGGGGGACGGGGGACACCGGTCACATGGGGCTGGGGGGGAAAGGGGGACTCCGGTCACATGGTGCTGGGGGGGAAAGGGGGGACACAGGTCACATGGTGCTGGGGGGGAAAGGGGGGACACAGGTCACATGGTGCTGGGGGGGAAAGGGGGGACACCGGTCACATGGGGCTGGGGGGACGGGGGACACCGGTCACATGGGGCTGGGGGGAAAGGGGGACTCCGGTCACATGGTGCTGGGGGGGAAAGGGGGGACACCGGTCACATGGGGCTGGTAGGAAAGGGGGGACACCGGTCACATGGGGCTTGGGAGAAAGGGGGGACACCATTCACATGGGGCTGGGGGGGAAAGGGGGACTCCGGTCACATGGTGCTGGGGGGAAAGGGGGACTCCGGTCACATGGTGTTGGCGGGGAAAGGGGGACTCCGGTCACATGGTGCTGGGGGGGAAAGGGGGACTCCGGTCACATGGTGCTGGGGGGAAAGGGGGACTCCGGTCACATGGGGCTTGGGGGACGGGGGGACACCGGTCACATGGGGCTTGGGAGAAAGGGGGGACACCGGTCACATGGGGCTGGGGGGACGGGGGGGGACACCGTTCACATGGTGCTGGGGGGAAAGGGGGACACCGTTCACATGGGGCTGGGGGGGACACCGGTCACATGGTGCTGGGGGGGAAAGGGGGACACCGGTCACATGGTGCTGGGGGGAAAGGGGGACACCGGTCACATGGAGCTGGGGGGACGGGGGGGACACCGGTCACATGGGGCTTGGGGGAAAGGGGGGACACCGTTCACATGGGGCTGGGGGGGACACCGGTCACATGGAGCTGGGGGGAAAGGGGGACACAGGTCACATGGGGCTGGGGGGGAAAGGGGGGACACGGTCACATGGGGCTGGGGGGGAAAGGGGGACACCGGTCACATGGGGCTGGTAGGAAAGGGGGGACACCAGTCACATGGGGCTGGGGGGGAAAGGGGGGACACAGGTCACATGGGGCTGGGGGGGAAAGGGGGGACACCGGTCACATGGGGCTGGGGGGGAAAGGGGGACACCGGTCACATGGGGCTGGGGGGGAGAAAGGGGGGACACCGGTCACATGGGGCTGGGGGGGAAAGAGGGGACACCGGTCACATGTGGCTGGGGGGGAAAGGGGGGACACCGGTCACATGGGGCTGGGGGGACAGGGGACACATTGTTCACATGGTGCTGGGGGGGAAAGGGGGACACCGTTCACATGGGGCTGGGGGGGACACCGGTCACATGGTGCTGGGGGGAAAGGGGGACACCGGTCACATGGTGCTGGGGGGAAAGGGGGACACCGGTCACATGGAGCTGGGGGGACGGGGGGGACACCGGTCACATGGGGCTTTGGGGAAAGGGGGGACATCGTTCACATGGG